>NC_051452.1:9801235-9883640 GCF_001649575.2 Kryptolebias marmoratus | reverse complement strand
ATCATCAAAATTAAACGAAATAAACATTTGAAATATATGAGTTTGTATGTAATGTATGAATATAATATACAAGTTTCACTTTTTAAATGGAATTACTGAAATCAATCTACTTTTTCATGATATTCTAATTTTATGACCAGCACCTGTATTTACTGGTAATTTACAGCACTTTAGCCATTTGTTTTTAGTTGTAAACTTCCAGTTGCACAACTGTGCCTACAAGCTTCAGTGTGCTTTCCTGACTGCTGTTCTTTGCAGCTCAGCATGGTGACAAAACTATTATTATTAAAGTGAAAAAGACCATTTTCAAAAAAAATTCTTCACAGCAAAGTTCACCAAAGTCTTTTACGCAACCCTTTTTTTGGCACCAACTAATTTGTTCTTCAGACTTGAGTTTTCTCAAACTTTTCTCAGTCTGGAAAGACGGCAATCATTTATTCCTATTTTCCTGCTCTATTAACCCCTTTCCTGACTCCCTCTGATTACTTGTTGATATATAGGCCCATTAGCAGCATTATTCAACGGCTGGAGATCCAAGAGCATGGGTGGCACCTGAAGCCATCCGTATACATCTTTGACAATACAAACTCATTAGGCCTGAGCGGTGATTGACTGTCTCTAGATTGGATCTATGAGGGAGTGACTCAATTAATAATGACCAGACGAGCGCTCATTGATTGTGACATTAGTGGGGATAAACATGATCATTAGTGGATGGCTGTGATGATTCATTCCAGTTGCCCAATTTGAGAAGTGAGGAGAAGAACTTTCTCTAAGGAGACTCTCGGAAAACCAAACTTAATAATTAAACGCTGCTTAGTTTGAAGGAGAGGGATGAGTTTTTGTTGATTTCCTCCGAGGAAGCGGGCAATTCACGACGAGGCTCAAGTGCACTCAAGAGCTGGCAAAGAGGTAATGAAAAACCAGGGGAAATTACTCCAAACATGGAAGAATATGCCATCCTCAACACTCAACCTCAGAAGACTTCAAAGAAATTTGGACAATTTTTCAGTAATTGCCGCTGTCTGAGCTTTAAAATTTATTTAAGTAGTAACTCGAGCATCTCCATTTTGATCTTTGTAGCCAAGATTCAAGTTTCAAACCGGAGAAAGACGTCAAATGAGACGCACTGAACAGAACTTTACGACTAAAAGGTTCACAATATCTGACCCGAGTGAAACTGATTGAAGTATTCGAACCGGTAAGTGGCTAGGACTCCTCTTCCCGAGCAAGCCGAGGTCCTCCAACGTTCGCAGCAAGATGTTGCAGATTTGTTTTTTTGAAGTTTGTGGTGGAAAGCATAATTATCTTTGCAAATATCTGTCGGGGCAGCAGCAACTGAGCCAGAAATGGAATAAACCGCGCTGGATACGGCTCTGTAGGAAGAAGAAAGTCACACAAGCTCCTCAACATAATGAGTATAACATGCAGTACTTCTTCCTAAAATACAGAAGAACCAACAGAGAGACTTCAGTTGGAAACTTCTTCAGCGAACACAACAAAAGATTGCTCCTGCCTACTGCAAAAAAACTTTACTGAGGATTTTCTGTGCCAGAAATAGGGATTTTCTTTAGGATGAAACACATAATACACCTGCCTTCCTTTAAACTTTTGTTATATTACTTTAGAATTCTACTTTTTATTAGAGTTTGTGAAAGTACTGTTAATGAGATACTATATGGCTGCTATTTTTAACCAGAAGCTTCCTGTTAGTCTTCGGTTAATACTGATATGAAAAAATAAGCTGGAAGCGAAGCTCAACCATTTCAAAGATCTTTAATTTCTCTTTGTCCTCTCTTCATTTGTGCATTTTTATCTTTATTCTTAAAAAGTTCTTTTAAATTGCTCAACTGTGATGGATTCAAAACTTAATAATAATTAAAAAAAAAAGCTCAGAGTTGGGGAAAACGACTCCACAAACTGAACTCATTCATCTTTTATTTGCTCCACCAGGAACCCAAGTCATTACAGGTGAGTTCCTCGGATTTAAAATGATTAATGGCCAAAGTAGCAGCAGCTAAATGCTCGGCTCTGTCTTTCTAAAACTGAGAATGATGGCCGGTATTTCCCCGCCAGGATTCTACTTATTTAGCAAGAGGAATCAGAGACACTTCAAGCAAATTTGCTTTGTCGCGACCAACTTCGCAGAAATACTGACATTTTCGCCCGTTCTCGGCAAACTCGCTCCAGCTCTGTCGGATTACACACAGAGGACTTCATCAGCAGTTTTGAAGTCCTGCCACAGATTCTCAGATTAACCCATGAATATGATCTAAATCATTCCATTGGAGCTCTGGGTGGATGTTTCTGGTTTCAAGATTTTCCTCCTGAATTCTCGTTCATTTAGCTCCATTTTGAAAACGATGTATGATTCTCCCTCTACTTCACATGCTCTACTTTTATGGAATTATGGAATAATTTGAATAGTGATTATAAAAATGCTATTTCAGTTAATTCATTGAAAAGAATGATAAAAGTTAATTTGTTAAAGAAATGCGAAATTGTATAACTTGTATTTGCAAGATTTACTGTTTGAGGAGTTAAATTTTTTTGTTTTGTTTTATTTAATTATTAGTGTTTGAAATTAATATTATTTTTTGAAAATAGGGGCAGATATTATAAGGTTTTTTTCTTCTTCTGCTACCTTTCATTTTGTTTGATTTGTAATTGTATTTTTTGTCTTTTTTTACATGAAATGAAATGAATAAAGCTGCTTAACTTAACTTTCTGTTGGTTTATCACATAAAATCCCAGTAAAATACATTGAAGTTCTTGGTCGTATAGATTATAGAAAATTTCAAGGGGTATAATACATTTTCAAGGCAACGTGAGAGAAAACTGCTTGTCGCTCAATTAGGAAACGCTTCCCACTTCTCGTCTGAACGATGCCAAAGTGGCTGCCACTTCAGGACCATACCTGTTCTGAAACATTAAGCCGCCGCCATCTGGTGAGGTGATTTCTCTCGCGACTGTGATCTCGGAAGAATCCGAGTCAAACATCCCTGCTGCCACCCGCAGCTTCGGTCACGCTCAGCAGGAGGAGCTAAACGCAGGAGGCTCGGGCTGTTTATTCATCAGAATGCCGTCGCGCTGCACCGTTTTCACAACCTGCTCCGATCCAAGAGTAATCTGACAAATCCCAACTCAAAGTGATGCATTTACACCTCACACTTTGATGCAATTGTTCTTTTATTAAAGGTGTAAATTAACTGTGTTTTACTGAGATTATCATCTAAAATTCAGTGTTTTGAGTGATTGTTTTCTCTCTTTCTGTCTCAGTTTGACACTGATACAGTCTCATACACGATCGTTTAATCTCATTGGGATTATCTGTATTCTATGAATAAATAAGTAAGAAAACATCTGGGATCTTTTATCATAGAGGTACATCAACAGATAATACGATAGGCGCTGTTATGATGACTGTCATGTATTTTACACAACAAATGTAGCGCTTGGATTACCGGGCTGCTGACACGTTGAATCCCAGTCGTTCGCTCGCCGGTTTGATTTACAGCCTCAAAAAACGAGTGAATTTGTTCAGTTGCAGGATTTTAGTAGGAGGTAAAAGTATCAACTCTGCAGCAGTTGGCGCTTCAGATGGTTTTATTTGTTGCTCCGCTCTTTGGGTTTCGCCGCAGCCAGCGAACGGTTGATTTGGTAAGCGTCTCACGCCGGGTGGCCTTCCTGAACCTGGACTCGAACCGGCAGCCTCAGGGCTGACTTCATATGGCTTTAATGAATAAAGCAAAGCCTGCTTATCAGGAAAATCAAACTGATTCTGAAATGACAAAGTTTTAAATATCAGCTAAATTCAGAGGGGTTTAACAGAGGCTTGTATTTAGACACCTCATGTTGAGAAACTGAACCTTGAAAAATAATGTTACGCACACTCACATGTGATAGAGAAATCACATGACTCTCGGCTACTACCATATCAATGTTTAGCTCAATATTTATTAAACTGACTGAGTAAGAACCATTTCTATGCTTTTTAATGCAGATTAGCTGTGGCGTCCATGTTGAATTGGACTGCCTCTTGAAGATAATCAGTTGTAGATGTCCATCCAATGAGTACTTTCTACTAGTTTCATTAAAATCCTTTCAGTAGTTCATGAGATATTTTGCTAACAGACAAACCGGGCAGCCTTCAGCAGTTATGCTAAGGTTTTAAGCAAAGATCTTGCACAATGAGTCGGACTTTGACTATGAGTTGTGAATCACTCTCAGCTACAAACACACACAATTTTAGCTCTACGTCTGTGAAATGCAATGAATTATAACCTATTTTGGGTTTTTTAAGGTCAGTGGGATGTGGCAGCCATCTTGAATCAAGCCGACTTTAAAAATTATTCAGTTTCAGCTGTACATCCAATGATTACTTCCAGCAAAACTGAATCAAATTTGTCCAGCGGTTCATGAGATATTATGATAACAGACAGACCAAAAACAGGATTTTCCTCCTTCGTCTTCCAGCGTTGGGCGAGAAAAAAAAAAAAAAATCATAACAATGTGGACGGTTTGTATTTCCATGCTGTAAATAACAGAACAAAAAAGTAGTTGTGTTTTCATTACGCCGCTCTGAAAATTATGGCTTTCATTTTGAAAATTTACGAGGAGCTTGATTAATGTAACGGGCTGCTGTAAAAGTATTTCGATTCGCTGGCATCGGTTCCTGGAAAATAGGGAAGGCAAAAAAAAATAAAAAAAATAAAATAAAAACTTTCACTCGAGCTCTCAGGAGAGTAGATTATTTCCTCAAGTGCTTTGATGAGATTATTATAACAAAAATCCATGACGCCTGTTTCAATCAAAGCTTTTTTTATGACGCGTGACTGGAAGCAGCTCGGAGGGAGAGCCAAGGAGGGGAAAAAAATACAACCGCCACAATAAAGCTGGACACTGAGTCAGACTGCAGAAACTCCACGATCAAACTTTTTAATTTGCTTCTTACTGAGTGTTGGCATCGGCAAAGTCTAATTATTACATCTTATTAGAGTGGATTTCTAGATTTCATGGGTTGTATGGAGGACGTTGCCATGGATGCAGTTTCTTATTCTCATCCTTTTTTTTTTTACTTCCTCTGCTGCAGACAGAACAACTGCTGTGATGCTAAATTCCTGTAATGTTTTCATTTTATCTTACTTCAGAGCTGAATAAGCTCAGAGCAGGTGAAATATGTTAATTTATTTAAACTACATCTGTCAGGAGAATCAGGCTGTTTTTTTATTTATTTATTAAGGTTTAATTCTGATCAGATTCATGAGCTGCTTGTCATGGCGACAGGAAGACGCAGCTTCTTGATTATTTATAATTTATTATTGCGCGCCGCCAAAAGGTGGCATGTTTGTCTGTCCTTCAGCAAAACCTCTCATGAAACACAAGACTTTTATTGAAACTCTCAAAGTATTTATTGGATGAGCATCTTTTAACTTTTGGGGTTAACTTCATTCAGGATGGCCGCCATCTTTGCTATTCAATTATAGCAAAACCCCAAATGGCTAGAACTTAAAATTCTGCAGATATTGAGCTAAAGGTCTGTCTGTTAGTAAAATATCTCATTAACAAATGGACGGAGACGTAACTTTTGGAGTCAACCCAATTCAAGATGGCGACCACAGCCAAGTGATCAGAAAAATGGGTGAAACTCAGTCAATTTTAGAGACACTGAGATCAAATTTGGTGTGGTAGTAGGTGAGAGTCATCCCTAATACATAGTCTGAGCACTAAGAGATTATGTAAGATTTTATTTCCAAGATTTACCCCAAACAGCTCAAACTCCATTTCTCAACACGAGATGATCTCTGTAATTATTCTCAGCCTTTCCACAGACGCCTACCTTAACAGATCTGAACTATTCCGGTTTGGTATAAATGCTTTAAAAGAGCAAACTAATCATTACAGTTGACTGTAGGATCACAGTTCGAGGGTTAACGCGATTAAAAGAGGCGCAGCGATAATGTTAAAAAAGACGATGTTATGACCGTGGCGTGCAGCGAGACGGCGCTGGGATTCAGGAGGTGGAAAAAAAAGCTTCTACGTGAAAATAAAGGAAGATTAAGTTGAAGAGGAACTAAGGGCAGAGCTGCGATCAATGCGTTTTTTTCTGAAAAAAAAAAAAAATCCTCCATGAGCAGCAGGAGGAGGAGGTTGTGTAGCAAGCTAAATAGGATGGAAGAAAAAAGGGAAAAAAATAAATAAAAAGAGAGAAAGAACCAATTCAATACACAGCAAATGCATAATACATAGAGGGAGAAGAGAAAATTGCTTGGTGAGAGATAGAAGGCCCATATACTGTATGTGGACCGGACAAACTCTCCGGATGTTTGTTTCATTAAGTGTGCAACCGAGGGTTTTTCTAACGTATGAGAGGAGGAGGAAAACAAGGCGGTGGACTGGAGCTGGAAGAGGTTTCAGATGTAATATCATAGATTGATTCAGCAAGAAGCTGATTCAGCAAGAAATCTGATTTAGACCAGCAGAAACGTGACGTTATTTTCGTTTAAATAAATAATAAGATCCTGGCTGAAAATATTAAGAGTAATGCTTTTACTCAATAACAAGGCGCTGGGATTAAAGTTTACCTTTAGTTGGTACAGGATGAATATTAGAGAAAGTAGGTCACTGGTGTGCCAATGTTGGAGTAGATTTCCCTTTCTCCTTTAACTTCCTGTGTCTCCGGACAAGCTGGAAATCTCTTCGGAGATCCTGTTTCGGTGAAACATCGGGAGAAAAGAGTTTCCCTGCACTCTGCCGGCCTCTTCGCAGTGGTCCCCCCCCGCTCGCTAACAGGAGGGGACAGCCAATCGAAGTGACCCGGCTCGAGCTTGCCATTTCCCCCGCTCTTGTTTTCTGGTTGAAAATCAAGCCGCGCTCTCGCGGGCCATTTAGCCGCTGCAGTAATGACAGGGGCAAACACTCGCTCGATCCAAAACAGCACAAATGGATTTGGTAAAAGGCTCGGAGGAGAAAGGAGAACGGCACCGCAGCAGTCGTGCGTTGTGGTTGGTTTTTTTTATTAAACATAAATGTGAGGTCTACGATGTGCAGACTTCTCACCTCAACAATAGCTCCGTCTCTATCACTGTTATTCCAGCTTCAGAATATCGAAACATGATTTTAGTTTCCCTCTCATTCCAATTTTGGTCAACAATTACCTTAATGTAACATTAATTTCTTTCTTATCTTGACCCATGACCTTGAAATCAATAGGCGTCATCCGCGAGCCATGAGGGGTCCAGCTGTGCAGTTCGACCTTCCTGGTCATCAACTTAGAGCTTGATAACCAGCCAGTTTAGTCTTTTTCAGGTTAGCTCTGGTGGCCATTTTAATTCAGGTAGGCATAAAATACTCACCAGGCGCACAGGACTGTCTGAGGATTATTTTGTGACAGTTTTAATACTTTTCATCGAGTGGTTCAGGAGATATTGAAAATAGTGTTAGATTCTGACTGGATTTCAAGCATTTCCTATTCAATTTCAACGAGGTGTTTTTCTTTTGCAAATTGCATCGCCATGGTTAGTTGAAACACCAAGAACAGCAAAAGCACACATCTTGTGACCAAGCCGCTCGTTTTAATGTATAGTTTGTCTGGGTGAACTCTTCTGTTAGAATAAAAATAAAGAGACAGTAACACCAGCCATGCACTCCGGCGCTTCCTATGCAGACCCCAATAGTTGTGCTTTTGTTTTGAAGGCGAGTCGCTCCACCGGTAAGCAGAGTTTATCTGGGATTCTGGAGTTACCGTCATGTCAGCTCATGGTTAAAGAGCACAGACTGATCCAGAATGTAGAGTTTTTACAAGAAATTAAAAGTTTCAGGAGTTATTTGGTGAAGTCAGAGCAAAAACTGTGATTAGTATGTGCGGCGTAAATCACCGTTTAAGGCAATCCAACCTGAAAAAAACACAAACAAACATCAGAAGCTCTGATATGACTCTGCTCTGTTCTTAGACCCTGAGGGGGAAAAAATAAACCCAATCTTAGCCACAAGGCACATGACAGACTACTGTCAATGTAATGGGAAAACAAAGTTTTGCCAACTATTTTAAGTTTGAAAAAAAAATACTCCAGATGACGACGATTCCTACTGAGTTGAAATATGGAAGATAAATACAGGGGCAGCTTTGGTAAATTTGATTTAAACAGTAATAAAATGTTGGAGTAGGCCTTTAATAGTTGATGTTTGATTTAAACAGCTTTTTGCAGACAGTACTGTGATGTATGTTACTTATGTTAACTTTTAAGATGTTTTAATTGCTCACAAATGGACAAAATATGGCCTGAAAGTCTACATGATCAGGTCACACAGCTATAATATAGCTCATATATTGAAGATGAACTCAGACTCGTATGCTGCTATTTTCTGATCCTGTAATGCTGTTTTATGTATGTAACTTGGTAAACTGTGCTGCTGTCCTGTTTAGCCTAATGCTGTTTAAAAAAAATAAAATCCGATGAGACTTTATCCGGACAAATGGATCAGGAGGCAAAAAACACGATGTAAACTGTGTTTTCAGCACTTAAAACTGAGATTTCAAGTGGATGCTGAAGAATGTTTCAGAGCCGTTTTTAAGCAAAGTGCTTCACTGCGGAGGAAGAAAAGAGAAATCCATAGCAGGACAGGAAGGGACATCGATTTATCCGATGACAGCAGCCTCATCTGTGCACAAAAAGAGCAGCGACGAGTCCTGCTGTGACACGCCGTTTCCTTTCAGTCACCTGGAACATCTCGGTTCTTCTCGCTTTTGTCATCAGCAATGTTATCGCTCCCTTCCAGCGCGATGAATAACATGTTGCTTAACACAAGATGTTTTTTTAAAAGAAAAATCCCTTCAGACTTTCTATAGGCATTCAGTAGCAGCTTAAGCAAGAAAAGATCTTTTTTTAAAAAAAAAAAAGCAAACACAATGTTACGTTTATCATGCTTTTACCTGTAATGTCAGGCTTCTGTGGCATGAAGAACTGATAGAAGGTGGGCTCCGACAGGCCCTTGACGTTGCGCGCCGTGATTTCCACCTCGTATCTCGTGTTCCACTGCAGCGGCTGCAGCATGGCGTAGTCGTTTGCTCCCGGAACCAGCTTGGTCATCCACTGCTCCTCTTTGTCCTGGGAGAGACACAAACAAAGGAGGGGGATTTATTCAATGAACAACTGTTTAACTTTTGGGTTCTTAATCCAGGGATTCTGAAAGCAACCTGTATGGGTAAAAATAACAGTTTTTCCATCAAGTCCAGCTCTCCTTTTACTCTCCTCCTTCAGTCAACTGGAAACAAAGGGTTGGAAACTGAAGAGTTGGGCTGCGAGCCGAACACCGACAGAAAGCCAAATGTACTGGCACCGTTTTCCACCACAGTTAGAGGACCAGAGAAAGTAGTCTTTTACAAAATAAAGGTCCGGATTGAAGGGTGCACGACTACGGTGTTTGTGCCCACATGAAATCCCCGCCGTGCTCACTCATCCACAAAGCAGTTATGTGTTCCTAATGCCTGAGATTACTGAGTTGTGAAGCACTTTCTCCTGTTCTGGCATCCTGCTTTGTCTCCTTAAGCTGACCTCTTGACTCTCTTTTCACCAGCATGCCCCCCTCACCCCATCTGAGACAGTTGTATTTTAAATTACGTCTACTTTTTTTCCTTCAAGACAGAGAGATGCCTGCCTGGACGCATTAGAAGCAGGGAGATGCGGCTCGAATCCACTCAGTCCTTTGTGCGAGTGTCATTTACAGTCCTCTGCTTTCTGGCCTTGTCTCAGCCCCTCTCCTTATCTTGTCCTTTTTACACGTTGGAAAAAAATAAATAAATATGGATGGATGAGCACATTCTGAGTGCTTGTTTATGCTCTTATTAAAATTCCAAGTGAAACAAGGTTTGAAAAACAGATATCCGCTAGCACAACATTATTCATTTAGCCGCCAACGCACCAACTCGACTCAGTCGCCAGCAACGAATCAATCTAGTGAGTCATGCTCGCTCCTCCACTGGGAGGAAAAAGCATTCCCAGTGTTGCACGCAGTGCAGCGATTGTGTCGAATACAAAGAAAACTCTATCAGTTTCACTTATTTTCTCATGTGAGAGGAAAAAAGGCACACTTGGAAATGTAAGAAAGTGCTTCCTGCGAACTGAACGGCTTTATGTAAATTTAATGAAAATTTAGTCATTGTGTTGAGAATTTTTTTTTATTTTTTTGTCAAAAAGCCAAATCATTAACATCCTGCGCTTGTGCCAGCTCAGGAGCACTTCTCACTCATCAAAGCACCTCATTAATTCTTCATAATTTAACAAGTGAACCTTGGTTAAAAGTGCACAAAAAGGTGAAAAAAATCTATATTTATTTACACGAAACCTCAGTAAACTAACAGGCCTTCGGTGAGAAGAAATAAATCTTTTTGTTTGACTCCAAGTCATTTATTCTCCTCATATGCTGATTCTAAAAACAGTAGTTTAATTAGCTCTATTTATTTGAATTTTAAATGACTGATTGGGTGATTATTTTCAACATATTTGATGAACTTTTCACCTGTCTGATTCTAATCTTCCTAAAGCACAACTGGCTTTAAGCTCAGCGTTTCACCCTCCAGCCTCAAATCTGAATCACATATGACACAGATTAATAATTTTCTAGTGGTTTTATAGAAAATATCTTTTCAATCTTACAGCTACAGATTAAGTCGTGTTTAGAGTAATATTTAGTTTGCTGAGGAAAGTATTTTCTTGCACATTCACTTCATTATTCCACCTTCAAACCCTGCACAGAAAAACCGAAACAAGTGTTATTTTTTTAGTTTGACTCATGTAGCTTAAAAAGAACTTTCTTTTTATATTAAGTTAAGGTGTGTGGGGAGGCAGGGCGGTGGTTGATCATGGTTTGGGCTTGTCATGAGGCCAACTTTAACCAAGAAAAGGAAAAAAATGACGTCAGCACCAGCCAATATTAAACACAAACTTCTATAATTAAAGAGGATGGCTTTTCCAATAGAAGATTCACACTAAACTCTCTCAGTAGGTGAAAGCTGAAGGTTGTGCCTTTTGTTTATGAATTTAAAAACCACTGAATTGTTGTTTAAAAGCAGATGCAAGATGGAGAAATAGCAACTGATTGTTAGATTATAGTAAACAACACTTAATTTTAGTTACAGTGATTGTTGACCTGATTTAAAGTAAATATGTTCAGAAGTCTTTTTTTTAATATATTTTTTTTCTGTCCTGTCATGGCATTTCAGGCATATCTATAGAGAAGATGGCTGCCTCTGTGCCAGGACAGATTTGCTGCTCTACAAAAAGATGAAATTCTAGTTGCATGATTTACTTTATTGAACCAAGACTGAATCTAGCATCAGAGCAGGCAGGCCTCGTTGTCGGGATAGTAACCTGTTCAGCAGTCTGCGACTCAACCCTGAAGAAGACACAGAGTCTTACTGCTTAAAACAAATCTATTTCTTTGATTTCCAAGCTTCCAGACTAAACTGGGTGGACCGTCTCCTCACTCCTGCCACTCCTCACCCTCATTTCTTCATTCTTGTTTGACTTTGTTTGAAAACTGTAAGACAAGATATTCTGTAAGCGTTACCTCACAGGGCCTGGCGTCTGTTTTGTCCGTCTCTGTGCAAACAGTAAAACTTTAAAAGACAGCTTTGTGTCCATATTTATTTTTATGTGTAAACCTGCAAAGGACGGTGTCTTAATATGGAGAAAAATGTCAGAGAGAAAGAAGAGGAAGGATGAGGGGAGCGGAGCCCCAAACCATCAGGAATTTCCAGAGAATAGAGCTATTTTTATTAGTGTGAAGTCTAATTTTAATTACAGTTTAATTTAAGACACTTTTATGTAATTCCTGCTAAACTCACTACACAGCTGCCTTAGTCACTCATCTTCACAAGGGGTAATGAGTTTCACCGAATCAGTCTAATCCCCGAACAAACTACAACATCTGGTCACAGAAAAATGTTCAAAACTTGTTTGTTTTGTTGACAAAGGAGTCTTGCCACAACTGCTTTGAAACTTGTCCCTCTTTGTTAGTTTGAAACGTTAACATTCAACATTAATTTAACCTTAATTTAACATTAAATCACACGATTTGAATAAAGTACAGTTCCGATACTTATTGCATAAGGTCAAACCTGCAAAAGAAATGAAAGTACACATCTGGTTCTTTAAAAAACGAACTACTCACAGTCTTGTACTTGACTATATACTCCACAATGGGCATCCCTCCGTCGTCCTGCTTGACCAGTCCCAGTCGGTAGGCCTTCCCCATCCCCCTCTGCCCGTGGACTGCAGGTGGACTCGGCTCTCCTGAGGGTGAAACGAGAGAACAGAAAACAAAATTTTTTCTGCAAAAGAACATAAAATCCCCCAAAAAGGGGAACAGGTTGTAGACATGGGAGACAAGACAAGAATGAAGTCAAGGCTGAGTTAAGAGTGTAAAACAAGGTACTGCCTGGTTTTAATTAATGTCGACAGGTTTTTCTTTATTTTTTAATTATTTGCTGTATTTTTCTTTAATTTTCTGAAACATTAATTCTCAGAGGCTGCTCAGTTATACAACAGGAATTGTGGAAAGATTGTCCATGGCCTTGACTGGAGTCTCTGCAGTCCTGCAAGAATAAATAAAATGCCTATCATGAACACCCCCCGCCCCTGCAGTAAATAATTTTTAACGCATTGGTTTTACACGAAAACAAGATTCTGACAGAATCTATTCCGAGCTCCGATAATCTAAATTCACATCACTGAAACTGGAAAAGATTGCAGCTATCTCCAGTGTAAATATGCCAGGGTTGTCTAATATAGCAAATAGGCCTCATTCCACAGAGCTGCTGATGCTTTGAATAGATTCTGGAGGCCGTGATGCATTTGTATGCATTTCTGTCACATATTTGCATATTTTTATTAAATCAAAACCCAAACATTTAACACTTTTCTGCTGTCTGAGTGAATAAAATACATGAAGTTCTTTGGCTTCCTGAAACTCATCTGTTAACTGCTGCGATGGGCCAACAACTAACAGTTAACACAGTCCAAAGCCTATAAAACCATTAGAGTGATAGATTAAAGTCGTAATGACTGACTTTTCATTTCATAAATGCACATGTAGGATCCAAGTTGGGCTCTTACTTTGAAGTATGTGTCAGACAAGTAGTAGATGGAGGTATATTGGAGACGGACTTACGGATGGGTAGAGTCTGGAAGGTCTCCGTGTGGCTGAACTCCCCCTGACCCTTTCCGTTGACAGCTGCCACTCGAACCTCGTACGTCGTGTTGGGCTCCAGTCCTGTCAGGACGACCGTGGCTGGAGATAAAAGTTCATGTCAGCTTGAAAAATATATAGCAATCGTACGGGCAGATGAACTAACTGTTAAAAAAGGAAGTTATTTTTCAGGGTTTCAGCCGCAGAAGAAATAACCATAACCTTCTGGTTAGACAAGGAGCAAAAGAAACAGTTTTCTGACTTATAAAATCATCGTAATTCCAATATTAATGAGTGAAATATCAACATTGCAAAGGACTGATTGGACTCTGAGTGCCCTTGATGCCCACATCGGGTTTAGATGATTGTGGCAGACACACAAAACACAGGAAGTGTTGTGAGCTTTGTAATGACAGTAAAGAAAGAGATGGGTTTTTGGTCCAAATCCACATGAAAATGTGCAGAAACACGTCTCACAGGTCACTTTAACATGACGTCACAAGTGAAAACATGGGATTCTGGTCAGTTTGTGCCTCTGCCAAATCATACCCTCACTTCATACCCAGCAGCTGTCACTTTGTGTTTATCAGCTGTTATTCCTACCCAGTTAGTACAGAGCTGTTATTATTCACTTATGTACTAACATACGCATGTATCCCATTTGTGTGTGCAGCGGCACCAGCTCCACGCAACCCTGCTCATCATACACCATCACTGACTCTTATTTTTGTAACAAATATTTAGGATAAAGAAGCAAAAGAAGACACTTCTCCAGCTCCTGTAATCACTCAGCCCAGATGCTAGACAGTCCAGGTGTACTGAAGCAGAAGCTGCTTGTAGAGAAAGCATGGCCGACTCTGTTGTCTTTAGGCAAGCACTTTTATCACTTTGGGATTGCTATGCATGACTTGAACAGGAAAGCATTTGTTCTGATCTGGGGATATTCAGAAAATATTTTGCCCAGGCCTGCCGCCCCAAATGCTCAGCCTTAATTACGTTAGTATTATTACGGTATTATTAATTTAAAAAACTAGTTCAAATCTGCTTATCCTCAGTTTCAATCTTCAACTGAGCCAGGCTCGATGTGGGTACAAAGTGATTGTAGGCAGGCGACTTTTAAGGCCTAAACTTGAAATCATTGAATTTAAAACATGACTTCAAGACCGTGCATAGAGGAGACACAAACCAACAAAAAAAAGCCGTACAGGTTCAAAATGGTCGACAGATGAAGGCATTTTAAATATAATGACCCATATTAGATAACTGTTTTCAGTCACGATGTCTTGATTCAGTGTTTCAATAACTTGGAGCAGCAATAAAATAATATTAAAACGGAATACAAAACATAAAAAAGAAGCATAAAAAGATGTAAACCCCACTAATTCACTCATCATAAACCATCTAATCAAAAACTAAACGAGCACAAATCTCGAAGAACCACAGCTTATTATTAGATGAAGTTCTAATCCTTTAGAAATGGTACAACTGCTAATATTTTCCACTCGTGATGGAAATTAGTTGATTACTCAAAAAAACAGGAAGTGAATTTAAATTTCACAGTCACTAGAGTCTACTTACATTACCTTAACTGCTCCAAAAAGCCAGCAGAGAGTCGGCGGTGTAATGAGCTTGAGTGAAAGTTGTTGTTTTTGCCAGTCTGCACAAATTAAATACTTGACTGGTAATAGGTGCTTTTGCTGTTCTTTGGTCCTGGAACTGAAAACAAATTCTGCAATTTGCAGCTGCGTGCTGGGCTCGTTCCAAGCTACGAGCAGACATTTCAATTTGGGCAAAAGCGCTGAAATGAGACGAGTCCAGGCGACTCATTATGCTGCAGAGTTTACTGTGGGACAAACTTCTGCTTTCATGTCTAAAGTGGCGTTTATGATTATATATGATGCTACTTAGTACTTTTTAATTAGTCGGAATTTCAGTTTTTGTATTTTAGAACTAGATTTTTCAAAACAATGACATTTATCTAAATTAAACTACGACTTTGGTTTTATTTATTCAGTTCTGCTCGTTTGTTTCTTTCTGTTTTTTTCATTTCTGTTAAACTTCCTGTTTAATATTCTCCTCACCGCACCTCCCCACTGTAATTGACTCTGAAATGAGAGATATTAGCGATAAGCCCTTCAGGTTTGTCGGACCTGCTCATCACCCCACCCATTCGTCCTCTGGCTTCCATTTTCCATCCGTCCGTCCACCCGTCCGTCCGTCCCCTCACCTCAGGCCGTACTTTCCAGCGGGCTCAGAAATCAATTTGGAGTCGTAAAGCAGAGGAGGAGGAGGAGGAGCGCACTCTTTCTGCTCAGACAGGTCCTGCTGCTCTCCCCGAGAGGCGTTTGAGTTTCAGCAGGACTTCACAACATCCGGGGGCCAAAGCTTTGAAGGATCACGCAATTAGATGGAGGCTGATCGGTGACTGTTGATGTGTGGGGCGTCAACAAGGATAAATATCGGTTAAAACTGGACAGGACGCGAAACGTGCACGACGGTGCACAACCTGTCGGGTCTAAGAGACGAAAAACTTAAAAATTGAGGGATATTTATTGAAAGTGAGACAAGGTTTTGATACGTTTTATACTGAGAAGTCAATAAATATGTATTTTATTGTGTAAATGGGAGAATTTAAAATTAAGGAACATCATTTACCATAAAGAGCATGAAACATCAGAAGTCATATGTGTATTTGCATTTTAAAAAAACGGTTTCACACGTCATACTGTAACACTACAACAATAAACAGGTGCTTTTACAAATAAAATCTAAATGAAAGCACTTTTTAAAATATTGTCAGTGGCATCATTTTGGTTTTTCTCCATGTTCTGGATGAAAATTTAACTGCAAAATCCATTAAAAAAAGACCATTTCAGTGGAAAACAGTCCGAATTAAAAACATTATTTGAAGGAAACCTACTTCAGAGTTAAAGATCTAAAAGATCATCTTATGTTGAAAACAGAGCTCCAGCTGTTTTTGTTATGATAACGTTATGTGCGTTAGTGTTTGGATTATGTGTTGAGGATGACTCTCAGCGACTACCACCAGAAACTTCAGCTCCTTACTTGTAAATTATGGCCACTTTTGGCTAAATTTGTGGCAACCATCCTGAATTGGTTTCACTCCAAACCTTAACCAGCTATAAATGTCCATCCAATGATCAATTAAAAAGGGTGTTGTTAAAACCTGCTCAGTTCTCCATGAGATATTTCGCTAACACGCCACACACAAAGGTGATAAAACCCAAATACACAAACATCACCAACAAGTTGAAAGCTGGGACTCTTCATTTATCTCAGAATCACTAATAATGCTGCTTTTACTTCCATGTGCAAAGTGGTAATAAAGCTTTAGTTGTCTAGAAAATAAGTAGAAAATGTTTATTTGTTGTTTTAATTTGAAGTCCTCAATACTCAAAGCAGCCAAATCATTCACCGATATGAGGAGGACACACTCAGATGTTTATTAAATGCACTCTAGATTAATTATATTTAAACAGTTTTTAGCTAAAGGTAAAACTTCCCTTCGGACTCACTTTGGACGCTGTGTGACCTGACGTCTCTCCAGTCCTGGGAGCCCAGCTCCTTGTACTGGACCAGGTAGTAGCTGATGGGAACGCCGCCGTGAGAGTCCGGCTTCATGAACGTGACAGTCGCCAAGCGCTGGGAGACGGCCGACAGACGAACAGAGTACGGATTTGATGGTACGTCTAGAAACGAAAGTAACAACGCGAGTCAAATACATGAAATATTCCTGTTTGGCACAAATATGTGGACTTTACCATCAGGTTTGCACGAACCACCGAACCAGAATGCAAAAAAACTAATTTCTAGTCAGAAAAATGTATCAAATAACTGCAAAGTTAATATAATCCAGGAAAGACAAAGCCAGAGAAACATTTGCCCAAGAAAAAAAAAAGCAGCTGATGTTATGTTTTAATCTGGACCAAAAAGATGGAAAGATCACATCCTAAAAGACCATCACTGCCACAATGTAGCTTGATTTTCTCAAAGCAAACAATCAGAATAATAACTGATAATTGGATTATTATCCAAACAAGAAGGGGCTTACTGCACCTTCTACATATTACATAACCACATTCAATAATATCAACCTAAATATAATCAATAGCTCTTTAAATCTTTAAGAAAACCTACAAAATATTGACAAAAATAGTGTTTTAAAAAATAAATTTGAGAAGCTGAAAACAAATATCACTAAACACACTTTTGTTGCAGAATCTAAGATTTACAATAAAATAAAACTAAATGCATGTAAGAAACTATCTTCTGAGACCAACTGTGGTGAGATGGAAAAACGTCCCACTGTGTGATGAATATATAATTATTATTTTTAAATCATCAAAAAAACAAAAACAGGATTTAATTTGGTCTTTTAAAATCATATTAGTTGATCTTTTCAGCTCTTGAGTTTTAACAGCTTCAAATAAAGAGGTAATGCCACATAGAGGTAAACAAAAAAGCTTGCAGGTGCAGAACGTTTCTTTTCGTTTTTCCGAGCTCAGTGACATTTCTACATGTCGTCTTTAAAGCCTTTAACGACTTTATATTGAGCTAAAAATCATTTATTTGTGCTCAGTGTCAAAAGGTTTAATGCTTTCCAAAAACAAAACACAATACAATAAGATAAATGCCATGGAAGCCTGATTATGTCATAAAATGGGGGACTACAGTTTGATCCCTGAACAAAAAACTTAGGTTTATTTTTTAATTTCATAGTTTTTGTCCACCAACCAGAGCTGAAAGCATATATAAAACCAGATGCAGACATTAACAAACTGGTCAAATTTGGTTCATTTTAATCCAAGACATCTTTTCACCCCAAAAACATCCACATGGGTGACTCACACAGATGTCAGATGACAACTTATATGAATTTCTAGATAGTCCAAACCACTACAAACATGATCCACTAATAATACACATTACATAATTTTAAATATAACAAAAACTAAAAAGGAGAGAATTTTAGGGCTTGTTAATTATTGATTAGCATTTAAACACTGATGGAGCTTCCACCTGATACGAGAACTTCGCTGAGCTTCTATCAACCACCCAAACCTTTAAACCAGTGGTCACTAATCCTGGTCCCGGAGGGCCACTATCCTGCAGGTTTTACTTGTTTCTCTGCTCCAAAACACCTGATTTAAACCAATGGGTGATTAACAGGCTTCTGCAGAACATGAAGAGGTCATTTAACCACTGAATCGGGTGTGTTGGAGCAGGGAAACAAGTAACACATGCAGGATAGTGGCCCCCGAGGCCCAGGATTGGAGACCCCTGCTTTAAACTGTAGCCTGAATCTGAGTTTCCTTTCTTTTTGTGCAATTCTACATTTATACAAAACTTCCAAATCACACTGTTTCCAAGAAGACTCTGTATGATGTCAGCTTTTTCTACCCACTACTTTTAGCCAGAGCAATTCAATCTGCACTAAAGATAATTGGACCGCACTTTTGTGTATTCGACCATTCAACAGTAAATTAGGGGGTACTTCAGTAAATAGTGAGGGGTGTGGTAAATCAGACAGCACTACTTCAGATTAGGCCATGCTGAATGGAGGGTTGGTCTTGCAGGCGGATTTATCTTCCTGGGAAATGCAAAAGAAAGCGATTACCATTAGTCGAGGAGTATTGAGGGTTAGTTGAGGGTTACAGAGTAGTTTGGAGGCGCTGCTGGAGGAGGGTGTGGGGTCGATGGCTCGGCACATTCTGGAGTTGAAATTAAAACACAAATCTCATTAGCTCGGGTTAAAAGCTCACACACTCACCTGCTTGCGCCAGAATGAACTCTTGGTATCGAACTCCGATGTTGTTGCGGGCTGTACAGTTGTACCGACCAAAGTCCCTGTCAGACATCGGAGTGACCTGAATAAATACAAAAACATAAGAGAACGAGTTCATAGTTTTTGTTTAATTTACACATTTTTGAGGATTTTTGTTCTTGAGATCAATATAGCAGCGATTAAAAGCACCAATAGATTGGATCAAACAGTCATTAGCTTGTTTTTAAACCTGTTCGCTTCTGGTGAGCGTCTTAAAAGAATAACAGAGTCCTTTGGTTTCACCAAGGTTGGGATAAAAAAAAGCTGCCTGGAAATTGACTGAGCGATCAGCAGGAGGACAACAGAAACGTGTCGACACGTTCATAAAGAACCATTTAATGCTTAAAATTCACGTTCAGTGTCTTAGAAGTGAAACGAAAGATGTTGATAAATTACAACACCTAAAACTTTAAGGAAGATTTGTGTGGATTTACCTGAAAATTACATGTTTCCAACTCCAAAGCAAATACTGCTGGTCTGAAATCTTTAGATTAAAAACTGTTTCTTTAACAGGCTTAGCTGAGGTCCTATCAGACTGCAAGAACCTTCTCATAATGCTTAGGAATATTTAATTTTTTCAGTGTTGTAGTTCATCAAACTGCTGCTATAGGGTCCATTTTAGTTTTTTAAATTATATAATGACTGGTCTCAACATCACATGATTTGTTGAAACGCAACAACGCAACCTTCCATTACAAAAACTTTTTTTAATTTAAACTTTTAAATCAGAGAGAAATGAATCAATGGTAAGATGTAAAGAAGCTATTTTACCACTCAATGGTTGCTGGTTACCATTCAGAGTCTCTATCCTTGGTATAAATGTAACCAAAGAAAAATGTCATGAAATATTATAAACTATTTCCTAACAAACATTTGGACTTTGGGACACATTCCACATGAACTCGCACTAAAGCTGAACTTCCACAAAGTGTTATATACTGCTGCTCATTCCTTTAAATGAAACATATCTGCAGCGGGGGGGAAAAGATGGGTGATATCATCTTTTTTGGGAAGCTTCCTACTCCCTTGAAGCCTCAGAGAAGTGTTCAGTCTGAAATGTTAGCTGGATGAGCTCCGGTGATAAACTAAACTGATCCAAAAGTTAGATAGTTATGACAATGGCTGTCAAAAACAGCTTCGACCACAAACCTCTTTGGCATTGTGATGCATTCAGGTGCTTTTCTGTCGATTTCATAAGGACCAAACAAAAATCATCAAGTGTTAAACCTAATCTTCACAATATTTTTATTGAAAAATCTGTAAGCAAAGCAAAGCGAGTGACCAAAGCCAACTATTGTGTGTTAGTTTACCTACAGAAATAACTTACGTGACTGAAAACTGGTCAAACGATAAACTTACCGGTCTAGCGGACGTTTTGTAAGAGGTGTGCGTGTTTGAATGCTGAACTCTGTCTTTATGGAGCTCCACTGTCCTGCTTGAGCCTCGATATTTATTCTTGATAGTCGTCTTACTGGTTCTTTCTCGTTTCTTTGTAGTTTTGCAGCAGATTCATTCTTATATTTCCACTTTAACATCTACAAGATTCTGCGCTTGTCCGATTCCACCATATTTGATTACCTTTACATTCTGTGGCCAGCCTGATGTGGGTCAAACACTAGATTCAAGCTTCCACATGGTTTTCAGCAGATTCAGCTAAGTGCTTTGTTTACACTGAGCGTATACCCACATTTGAGAATCTGGAATATTCCTGGAGTAAACTGCTCCATTTCTTGTATTTCAGGGTAACTTTTTTAGGTTTGGTTTCATAGTTTGCACTTAATTCCAACAACAACCTCAATAAAAAAACTGAAAAAAATCTGCTTCTTCCTACATTTGGAGAGCAGACTTTAATTTCAGCTGACAAATAGTTGTTTAAAACTGTTTTTCCTCTTATCTGTATATATATCATACAGATCAACTTGGGGTTTATACCCACCTCCAGTACAGATTTGCCCTCAGAACCGTGTATCTGCATGTTAGGGGTTCCCTCTGAGATGGTGAAGCGCTCTCTCCTCCACAGCATGGTGGCAGGCGGGTTGGACATCACATCGCAGCTTATGTTCACCGGATTCCCCTCCCAGGAGTAAAAAATGGTGTGGTTCGTCAAGAATTTGGGGATATCTGTGCAAAACAGAGTGACATTAACTTTTACAATTTTGTAGGGCAAAAAACTGCTTTGAGCTAAAACAAGATTATTTGCTGTCAGTTAAAATTCCTCCGCATCCCTAACCAAAAATATCAACATTTATTCAAAGTTATCTCATGCTGCAGAGGGAAATATGAATAAAGGATGTGAACAGGAGCTCATTTGCCCTGGCAAATAGATACAGCAATAATGAGCGATCGCAGCAGCGAGTTGTTGTTCGGACGTTTCCCGGCCCAGTCAGCTCGACTCAGATGGAGAGGCATTATGGTTGTTTTATGTTCACTTGCAGGGTTCCATTAAAGAGATTGATGCCTGGCTCTCTGTCACAGCTGAGGACGTGCTATCCCCTCGCAGCCTGCAGTGACTTAGTAAATGAGTTCATTAGTTTGGCCCGTTCCTGCCACACTCAGACTCGCAGCCTGTTCGTCTCCGCAGAGTCGGAGCGGAGAGCGAGAGCAAGCTGTCAGCCGAGGCGCTGCGGAAAACAAGTTTACAGTGTAGCGACAGCAGCTTTGCGTCATGTTGGGAGAGGAGGCGCTTGTGTGTGTGTCAAACTTTCCCTGGATTTCAGGAACTACGCAGAACAAAGTTTTGAGGGAAATCCTTGAACCTAAAAGTCACCTCAGCCAGAAGCGGATGAAATTGGTTTCACATGACAACAGAGAAGCAGTTTTAGGATGTGATCTCCTTTCTGAATATGTTCATCTGATTGATGTCTCTCTGTTGTTTCTCTCAACTTCAACGTGGACTCACTCCTGTGAAAGTCTGCACTCTGCTCTGGTGTAGTTAGAGCATCAGAGCCGCTCTCGTAATGAACCTAATCATTCCAAGGCCAAAATGAAGATCTTTGCTTCAAAGCTCATTAGGCAGAGGAGAGCCTGCCCCAAATAACCCCAAACAAGCAGCGCTAAGGGATGGGCGGGCTCATCGAGAAGTGGCGGAGCTGTCACTGGGAGAAAACGAAAGGCGATGCATGATTTCCCTTCACTAATTAACCCCTCTGGAGACAGTGTGCGAGGTGGAAAAGGGTGCATGGGTGCTGGGATGTGGTGTTGATAAAAATGTAACATTCTGCAAAAAGAAAAAAAAGAATAATTATGAACTTTTAAACTTTGTAGGAACAGAAGTTTTTTTTCTGGTTGCCTTATATGAAGCACTTTTCACATACAGAGAATATAGAGGTGATATGAAAGGATAATGGCTTGACAAACAACACTCCTCTTCAGACAACATTATAAAACTTGTTACTCAGAAATCTATAAGTGCTTTAAGGTTTATGGAAGAACTACTGAAAGACACCGCTCTGCAGAAGCATCAGGGGAGCAAAGAACATAAAAATTATATGAAAACTACCACAAAGAAACACACATTTGAGCACAAACAATAAATGATTATCTCCAACAGCAGAAAAAGCAAAGTGATCAGTTACAACATGACCACAGATGGAAATAAAAGACCACTAAAAATTGTAGTATGAGCTCAGAAAACTACAAAACTAAGAAGACAAAAAAAGGAAAACTAAATAAAATCAAAGGCCCAGCATTCTTGTCTTTTACACCAAACCTTCAGACTAAAAATGATGGGGTTTTAGCCTAAACAGTCAAATCATAAAAATTATTTTCTGTCCGATTGCAAGTGATATTGCTGGATTTCGCAGTATTGCTTGCTTCCTCCAGTGATTCATGAAATTTTTGCTAACAGACAGACAAACACACAAAAACACAGGCAATCCCATTACATGATCACCCGCCACCATAAAAGGTGAGTGATGATTATCTCAAAGTGACAAGACTGAAAAGCCAAAAAAAAAAACAAGAAAATGGCACAAAATGACCATAAACGTTAGGTAAAAAATAAAGAAGACACACAAAAACAAACAAGACAAGAATTGCAACAACAAAATAATTATTTAGCAAAACATGCATAAAAGGGGATTACAACTTAAACTAGATGCTAAATTACAATTAGTTATAAAAAACACTAAACATGTTAAATATCAGTAAAGAAGACACTCAAAACAAGTCTGCGTTACACGTAGAATAGATTAAGATGAGGTCTTGACAGGATCAGTTCCCATAAATGAATAAAAAACAATATATATATAATGGTTGATGAGGCTGTTGGCCTTATTAGCTATATTTTATACCTGAACCAGCACTAGTCAGGGTCACAAGTTCCTGCAACTTTTCTTTTGTGAGCTGAAAGCTGAAAAGTTTCGGAAGCACGGCTGTAGATGTTTAGATGCACCACTGAACATACTTACACTCAATGTCAAGGAACATGCTTTTCTGATGGCCTCCTATCCTGCTTTGTGCCTCGCAGTCGAAGCGACCCAGATCAGTGAGGCGCACTCCGCTGATGGTCAACACCGACTTGCCGTGACGGCCGCGAACTTCAAACCGTCCGTCCCGGCTCTGAAACACAAAGATAAAAACAAGTTCCTGTTAATTAAACGATGGATGACAACCTCAGGAATAGTTGGGACTCATTATTCAGAGGAAGGAAACACGATGGGTCGGTACATTTAAACTTACAGAAATAAATCAAAAAATCTTCCACTACTGCAATCAGAAAGATGTTCGTCCTACTTTATTCTGATGAATGGTCGACAACTCCTTGATCAGTTTTGACCCCACCCCCGAAAGAAATTGTCCCTCGTCACACAGTGTCAAAGTTAATGCAATAAACTGTCGATATATTACAAGATCATTACATCTGTATGAAGACAGATGGCATCAATTTGAAGCTATGGGTCAATTACAGCAGACAAGGCTATCAGTCCAGTAATCGACAGTCCCTTGTAATGAGAAAAAACACCCCAGGAGCATCGTGGTCCGAGTCGTGATACAGCTGTAACCTGCACACTGTTACCATCAGATAACCTCCGTGACCCAAATGAAAGTACTTTTTAGCAGAGCTGCCAGCAGACTCAGGGCCGATGTAATAGAAACTTCAATAACCGCAGCAGTGGATTTGAAGGTGATAGGTAAAATCCCCCCGAAGAATCTCAATAACTACCTTTTATTTTTGCCATACTTTCCAGTTTTTTGTTCTTCTGGGCAGTTTTAACCTACCAATCAAAAGACCTTTGACACATCCTTATGAAAATCAGCTTTTCAGGTCTGGCTGAACAATAAGCCATCAGGCTGCGGCAGTGGACGCTGATTGTGCCGTCACTGATCAGTAATGATAGAACGAGCTGACTTCCATGATCTGAGACGATTGAGAAGATGATGGAGCTGCAGATCAGGGACATTTAAAGACAGAAACTTTACGGCAGCAAAAAACTTACAAAAATTAAAGTCCTGCCATTTCCTAAAGGAATATATATCACCCTCCGACTCTCAGCCCAGAGAGTTCAACTACTACTACCGCTTATGTGGCGCAATGATGAAGTTGTAGCATAACCTTAAAAATAACGTTATGCACACTCTATTAGCACAAGATCTTTGTATCTGACATCTAAATATCTGATTAACCACTTGATGGATGTTACTTTCAAAAAGTAATCCTTCTATGTACATCTACAACTGATTACCATTTGGAACCAACCCAATTCAAAATGGCCACCAAGATCAATTTACCTGACAAAACCCAAAAATGTCTATAAGTCAGTCAATTTTACAGATATTCAGACAAAATTTGGAGTGGTAGAAGCTGGGTGTGACATCATGCTGATAGACAACATTATTTTCAGGACTTGACATGCTGATTTTTGTCTAAAACAAAACAGATTCGCTCATTCAAGGAATGAAAGGTGTTTAATTTAACAGACTACAGAGCCTAATCTGTTTACTCTGTTATCAGTAAACTCTTCTCCATGCCAACTCCTGGAAACAGAACACATCAGGCTTTTTCCCGCCAACATTCGTCTCAGACGAAGCAGACGTTCAGCCGCCATCATCAACGGATTTTGAGCCTCCGTAAATTTATAACTGAAGCCGACGGTCATTCATCTTCCGTGACAATTGTTGTCTACACTGCTGACTTCTTGCACAGCGTCTCTGTTTGCATTCATCTGTATTCCTACCCACGTGTCAATTTGCATAGTGAAGTCTGGATTTGTGTGCCCGCTGCCCATCTCCTCCAAAGATTTCCCCCATAAATCAATGCACGTCCTTCTGAAGCTCCTCTGTCACTACTTCCCATGACACGCATTAAGCCTCTTTCTTCTGCATCAGACTCTCCGTTGTTGATCATAGACTGCTTCTGCATTATCCTGTTTAGTGTGGCTTATTCTTCATCTTATCGTCACAACGCCATCAGCTAACGAGGTAAAGCCCAGTTTAAAGGCTCCTTTCTGGTCTCTTTGTGCTGCCAATGCAGACTTTGCTTGTTTGCCTCTCGAGCTGAGGTCAATGAGATTGGGAGAGTGTGCGTTGAATAGGAATTGCTGCGAGGATGATGCAGGAGGGAGAGGCAGAGAGGAGGGAGAGGAAATCTTCCAGGACAGAGCTTCTGAGTCAGGAAATTACTCGCTAACCCCCTCCACCTCTCGCCACCCCAGCCCCTCCCGCTCTGCCAGCTGACAGGGCCTGTGTGCTCGGAGGCGAACCGAGCCCCAAAAGCACGGCCTGTTTGATATGCTGCTCAGTCAAACAACGAGGCGCGCAGCCAAACATGGACACAACAGCAACACGCACGGCAATGGACACTCAAAAAGCACATGTGTTACTGCTGCTGAACGGAAAAATCACACAAAAGAATTAAAATCTTTCATATTGAGAAAAGATGGATGGTTTGGTCCAACCATGAAATAACATTTTATGCAGTCTTATGCAGTATGATGCAATCCGCAGTGTATGTTGTGACTAACTCTCAGCTACTACCACTAGTTTTAGCTCATTGTTGTGTTTGCTAATGCTAGCTTGCTGTGGCAACCATCCTGATTGGGGTTGACTCCAAAAGTTAATCATTTCCAGACATCCATCCAGTGTTACTTTATGCCAATTTCATTAATTTCATTAAAATTCATCCAGTGGCTCATGAGATACTTTGGTAACACACAGACAGGGGCAAAAACAGGATTGTCTGCCTTCCTCTTTTGGTAAAATATTGCAGAAGAAGGCCAGCGTGGTATAAAATCTTTTATATAGCCAAAGGGCAGGACCTCCAAAACAGACATCTTTCTGTGCTTGCAATAAACATACAAAGCTAAATCACAAATGAAATCTCACCAATTGGATTTTGGAGACTATTACAGATTTTTTTGTCTTCTTCTTCTTCTTCTTTTTTTTTTTAGTTCAACTGCTGGAGAGTTTTATCAGATATTAAAAATGTCAGTGGTAAATGTCACTAAGGCTGGAAACACAGCTAGTCTAATTCTGGCTTGGTCCTAACGGTTGTGTGTTGGGGCCGAACGTTGGGTCGTCACATTTGTGCCGCTCGCATGAGTGCTGCATCACCTCGACCTCATGACAACAACACAATGACATTTAATAATGGCTTTCTGCTTCAAGGAAAATGGAGGCCAAAGAACAGGGGTTTCACACAGAAACAAGCAGCTGGATTTTGGGTAAATACTTTAAAAATTTTATTGCTGTGCCCACCTATCAAATGTACTCATCTCAATGGATGGGAGAATGCTTTTCCAAGGTTAAATTTTAAAATGAGTTCATAAGCACCTTAAATAAACAGACATACCCCAAAGCATAAAAAGCAAAACTAAGATGTTTTTCACAACTTTGTTGAGTCAAATATAGAATCACAGCAGAACTGATTTCCTATGAAGAAGTTAACTGATACGATGTGTTTGGTTTTCACAAATGTGGCTTTCGTCACGGTCAAAAATCTCTACTTTGGCCCCATCTGTATAAAAGACATTGATAAAAAAAGACTGATCTGTTTAGATGAAACTTTCCAAAGCCACATGTGCTGTCGGGATTGTGGATTTTTTTTCCCTGACATTTCTCCAAACAAACTACACTTGTTTAGTGTAATTGGACCACCATGAACTTTGACATTTAACAAGCTAGCCAAGTTTGAAATGCAGCTCTTTTTTTTTTTTTTATGTAATCTCTCTGAGCATTGCACAGGCTGACCTCACAGTGAACTTGCTGGGACGTCCACTTCTATAAAAATGGCCAATTGTCATGAATGTGCTCCACTTGTTTTTCACTGTGGAATGATGGACTCCAAATTGTATTGAAAATGGTCCTATAAGCCTTTCACGATTGATGGGTAGCAACTATTGCCACTGTAAGACCATTGCTGATGTCTTTGCACCTTGGCGTTGTGTTAAGACAGCTCCAGAGAAGGTAGGAGCCACTTTAAAGGAATACTCCGGGGTTAAAAACTCACAAAAAACACTAAGTTTTTCCATATTATTCCTGCAGTTTAAAGTCCTTTTGAATTAGATGACAAAGGCAGTGCAGTTTTCCCCTTGTTTTTTTTTTTTTGTTTGTTTTTTTTAATGAGTAATTTGACAGTTTTCCATCCCTGATTTATCACATAATCAGGCACCCTTCCTGATGACAGAGAATAAATTTAAAATCAGTGTCGAGAGTATACATGAAGAAACTGACACTGATTTTAAACAGACACTGTCAACACGTTCACTTGTGTTTTCTCACTCTATATGCATGTGCCTGAGAAATAAAAAAACTAAATATATGAATACTTATATATGTAATATAATCAGTGCTACAGCAGGAAGTGATATTATTTAAGCAGACGTAGTAACAGCAGTTGCATGTTTTTTTAATTAAAGCAAATTCTGTGATACAGCCTTTATTTATTTTTTTTTTTTTGATCCCGTAAAAACTGTGGTATTTTTTCTATATGGTTAGAATTTTTATTCTCCAGAGCTGCAAATTGCAAAAATCTGCTCATATTTGATAAAAGTCAACAAAACAAGTATATTTGATTTGCAAAATTTGCAGCCTATTCCACTTTCCCCCCACCCTGCTTATCTTCTAGTTTATTTATAGCTTATTTTAACCTGCATTTGCAAAGGCAAATTGTGTTTACTGAAGTTTTACTGATCCCATGCAGTAACAACCACAACATAAGTATGCCTTTTTGAATCCAAGAGTTATATTTTTCATGCAGTCAGTCACGAAGGTCTGAAGATCACAGACTTTCAACACTGTGCACAGAAATGTTTTTAAATTCTCAGAATATTTGATCATGTTATGCACTGTAGAGGCAGAAATCTACATACTCTGGTTGGCTTCTACACTGAAGACAGTCTTTATACTTTAATTAAATGCAGAGTATGAATCAGTCTCTTTTTGGAAATGTCAATTATGAGTCAATCTGCGCAGCAGCCATCCAGGCAAACATAAAGACTTCTTTAAACTTGAATGTTCTGCATGAACAGAACAGACTGCTATCCCTCCTCAGAAGGAAAGTAACACCAGAGAGTAAAACAACAGCCTGACTCCAATCCTACTTTCGAACATAATTGAATTCCACAAACTGCCTCCTATTATGTTCTCTTACTGAAGGTCACAGTGTTAGCTAAAGAAAAAAAAAAGAAAAGAAAGGAAAAAGCAGAATGCAAGCAACATTATGTATTGAGTAAAAGTAAGCCTTTTGGAGCCTGACGCCTCAGCAGGAGATGAGTGTGTGCAGACTGGATATGCAGATTGGAGAGCAAATTGAGAGAGGAACATCCTGCCTTAAACCCAAATGACTGCCGCCATCCATCATACCTCGCGCTGCACAAGTCGTGTTTGTCTTTGCGTGTGTTTAGGTGTGTTGGTTCGCGCTACGCATTTCCATAATTGCATTTGCTGTGGGAAGAGAAGCACTTACTCTCATTTTCGGGCGTGATTTATCAACCCAAACGATTCGAGCCAATGCACACATTCATTTATCTCCACGGTGACCTTTTTTCAAGCAAAGGAACGTTCACCTTTTTTTTTCCTTCAGCGTCCTGCCAGGATAGCTGTAGTTGGACTGCACTGATGAGATGTTGCTCAAAAAAATAATTGTTTTCAGAAAAAAAAAACTTACCTCTTATTTCATTACTGATTTGTGAAACTCATCTTTTGTATAAAGTAAATAATGGGTTCCAAGAATAAAACATTAAAATAGAAGCTTTGTATCATTTTCATATTGGATTACAGGAGATCTTGTCAAGGAAATGAGACTACCTGCCTCAATGAGATCATATATCTAAAGAAAAGTAAAATAAGTAAAAGGAAAGTACTTAGTGTAAACTGAAACCTTTACCTTGAAAACTTCAAGGTCTTCGCTGCTTCTTTTTGCCTGAAGCCAATCAAAAGAAAACTGTGAGCTGATTTCCTGTGAGACAATAACGTCAGCCAAGTATGAGAAGGTGAATATGCATCTAAGAGTATTCCTCTTTAAACAACTTTTCATTTAACATTAGTTATCGCGCATAAAAGGCAACAATCTATCACTCTTATCAAGCCGAGTATCAGCATCTGCAATAGTACAAATAATTCATTTCCAACATAAACACAAATGGTATTTTTTTAATCAAAAACCAACACCGTTTGGCTGCATAAACACTTAAGCTATAATACAGCAGAAAGCAACCTGAAGGCACTTTATAAAAACTCATTTGTGTGATAACTGATTACTTCCAGATGAAAACCAGGCTGAAAGGACGAGATTTAATTCAGTGATGACAGTATTAAACAAATATAAACTTTGCACTGGATGGCTTGGGATACCGCTTATAAATACTTATACAAACAAAGAAAAAGCACTGCCAGGCATGCAAAGTCATACGTTTCTTCACTTCTTTGACCAGTAGGTGCTGCATTTTGAGTCTGATTCACAAAACACTCATTTACAAAAGTCACACGTTGAGCCAACATCCAAATATCACACAATATTATCCACCAGGACTAAAACTGAAATAATCTGTGTCCATAATGACTAACTAACTTGAAATTTAAACATAAAACGCAATACTTAACCAAATAAAATAAAACAGTGATGCACAGTGGAGACATTCCATATTGATTCAATCTGTTTTTACACCCCAAGATTTTAAATTTTAGTTTTTATATTTTTAAACTGTATTAATAGTAATATCAGTAATGAAGTTCTTAAAAATGATGTGTTCCCAATTTTCCCCTGTGAAGGCAAATAATAGCACCAGCCTGCAATGTTTAGGTCAGAAGACACTCAGTGTTAATATTTATTATAATCATGTTGTTGCTTTAAATATCATTAGCACAAATGTTCTTGTGATAATGGGAACAAACATTTACAAATCTCTATTATCACAATAATGATATTGGTAAAAAAAAAAAACTTGATATATATCATTATCTTGAACACACACTGTTAAAATTAAAAATTGTTTTTGTCTTCTTTTAATTTTGTATAAAAGCCTTACACATTATTTTATCAGTTTTTTTTTTAACTGTTGAAACTAAATGTGCAATTTTAAGGACCTAGGTGGTTTATTCCGGTTCAAAAATGTCTACGACAGCTTTAAAATGAAAAAGCCAAATCTTGCATGTTTTTTAAAGCTACTGTATTACATGTGGACCAGTTAACTTATCAACTTACTAACTACACACACCAAGACCAATTATGAGCCAAAAAAAGAAGCAAAACCAACCAACCATGAACCTACTGTTGGTTGCTTATAATTCAGAATATGCCAGAATTAGCCATGATGGCTAGTTTTTTATCTGTAGTCCTGTGAACCAATCATGACCCTTTCAAGAACCAACCAATCATCCATGAATCAAACATAAACCTACTTCTAACCAATCAACCAACCAACCTACTATCAACTAAACATGAATCAACCAACCAGCCAGCCATGAACTAATCATAAACCAACCAGTCACATGTGTGTGGTGCATATATAACATTAAATTTGATAACATACATTTTGACATTGATCTAATAATCCAATCACTTATTTTACTGACAAAACAGTCTCTTAAATAAGTTTGTTTTTCAAGACTGTATTCCACTTCAGTGAAAAAACATTCTAATATTCAACAATACAACATGAATAAAATTGTTTTTCTCAGCAAAGAGTTGTTTTTTAAATGCTAATTGATATCACTATGTGTTTTAGAGGATTTTCTATTATTATTATTTTTGAAGGGACATGTAAGCAAATTCTCAAAAGGCACAAATGCATAAAATATGCATAAAGTATTTCTTTAAAGAAAACATTTTGGTTAATATGTTGGTAACTTAAAGGCGTGTGCATACAATAATATATGGTCATTTGTGGACTTGAAATATGTTAGGAGACCCTTTAAGGACATCAACGCTTGATATTTACGCACCTCGAAACAAAATCCAAACAAACTCTAAGTTGTATACACTTGGTATGCAAACCTGGCAAACCTCCTACTCATCTTGCATAAGTTATGTGTTATTTGCTTAACGCTCACACCGAGAGTCCACCACATGATGTCCGATGATCCACACACAAATACACACAGAGCCAGATGGACTTCCTGGCAGCTTCTACCTTGTCTCCGTCCATGAAGGTCTGGGCATCGCTGGCTCGCCTCCAGGAGATGTCAGGCAAAGGCTCGCCCTCAGCCACGCAGGAGATCATGGCGGCGCTGCCCTCTACGGCTGTGACGTTTTTCAGCTGGGTGATATGGGGCTGGACTGGAGGCCACCCAGGACAAAGAGGAAGGGGAACAAGACAAGAGAAATAAATTAGACAAGCGAGTCGAGAAGAATGGATTAGAAGGGCAGAGGAAGAAGTCTGAGGATGGAGGGAGACAAGAAAAGGGGAGCAGAAGTAAAACTGTCAAATATGTACTGTAACTCATAACAAAGAGGAGACGAAGGCTGTACCATGGGGTTTAGACACTGAGCTGATGCATGACTTTGGTACTGACAATATAGGCCAACATCATTTATACAGTGCAGTCAAACTCTACAGGCTTGATATAGTAGTGAGGCATGGCCTCGTCTTATTTTTAAAAAATAAAATAAAAAAACAGAAAACTGACTTTGTTAAAGTTTTAAGGCACAAACCCCCTGTTCCATCTTTTTTATTTTGAATAAATATAGATTTTTGTCTGGAAAGATGCCTCTCCAATACCGTGTGATTTGCTTTTGATGCAGACTGAGCACTAAGAGCAGATAAGTGTCGAAAAGCGTGCCACTGAGGCCTGGTCCCGCCTCGCTTCCACCTGATAAGACGTTCTAAGCAAGCCCTGACACCCGATGCATGTCAAGGGCACAGAGCAGCCAACATGAATCATGGATTACTCCCCCCCCCCCTCCCCTCCCCTCCACAGATACACACACTCTGCATGTAAGTCTTTAACAGGCGGCTTGCAAAGCAGGGCAGCATAAAATCCAAAAAGGAAAAAGGGGAGTGAATGGAAAAATGGTGACAAGGCTTTTAACACCGCCTCCAGGGGGGGAATTTGGGACTGTTTGGCAATTTCACACAGCCTCAGCCTCAAGGTGGAGGAGCCGTCTTGAGGGATTTGGAGAGCTTGTCAAAACATGGGGTCACACAAACACACCAGCCCACACATATTACTTTACCCAGCAGCACCTTCAGCAAACAGATCAATGTTCTAAGAATAGGAACTATTTAGGCTCTAAATACCAAATCATGGTGCTTAAACAATAGTAAACCTGATCTCAACTTCCGCTTGTGGATTTTGTAGATTAATTTATTGATTTTTTTTTTCCCCAAATCAGCAGCATCTAATGTAGAAACATGAATAACGGTAAAGAAAGACACATCTGTGTCATCTCTCTGACATGTCCAAGTCGAACTGAAGCAAAAGCAGGAAGTAAGAGAGCAAAGACTTTAGAAGAATTTTGCATTTGGAATTAACGTCAATTTTCAACTAATTAAGTGAGAAATACTGCACTCAAATCAAAACATTGGCCATTTACAGTTTATTACAAGTACAAGTTCAAAGCAAAGTCATGGTTAAAGCAGAAAAGGAGAGAAAAAGGCATCTTAGCTGGAAACATCCTAAACTGATGGAGGAGTGGTTCCTCTCCTCAGTCAAAAACAGGAGAGAATGCAGACATTTTATTTGTGATTTTGACTGAACAATATCTTATTTTGAGAAGCAATAAGGTAGTTTTAACAAAGGTGGACTGAGGTGATTAGCAAACAGCTGTCAGACAAAATTTAGAATAAAATATTGAGCTCATCACACATTCTGGTCTCAGTATGACATTTGCAGGATTTTTTATTAATTTCTGTCAGCTAGGGCTGTCAAAATCAAACAAACAAAAAAATTCATATAATAACACTAACATTTGATATTTAATTAAACACTCAGCTGTGTTATTATCCATGTCTGCGCTTTGCTTTTCTTTAAACTATTGAATTAAACAAGCATGCTCTCCTATAACCAGACAGACAAGGTTCTACAGTCTCATAACTTTTTTTTCTTGTTGTATCAAAATTAGTATTAAATATTCTCTTCAGTGCTGAATCAAAAGTATAGTATTGTGCCAAAAGTTGTTTTTTTTTTGTTCCTCTTTGTTTCATGTCCTGAGATAAATTTTCCAGGCTTTGATCCTTTAAGAAAACTAGCATATTTTGAAGGAATGCATTAACGCCCGCTCTCTTGATGCCAAAGTTTAAAACAAAATTCTTATGTGATCTGTTAGCCCTTAAAGTATGTGATGGAGATGACTCTCAGCTACTACCACACCAAGTTTTTCTGCAAAATAGCTGTAAAAATGATTAAGTTATAGCCAGCTTTGTTTTTGCTAAGGTCACTTAGCCTTGACAGACAAACGTCCTGTTTTTGGAAAGAAAAAAATAAAAATAAAATATCAGCACAACAAACCACTTTAAACCTTTTTATGTTGTGAAAAATAACAGCTGAAGAGAAAATTAAGATAACCAATTACCAGACTCACTATAAATCTTCCCAATGAAGCCAAATTATTTTGGGATGTGAAGAGCACTCTGTGAGATTGTCCACATTTATTAGATCTTCTAAAAGACCTTATTTTAAATGTTCAGAACTCTTAAAATCACATATATGGAGACAAATGTATGCTTAAAACTATCCTAAACGCACCCAAGAATAAAACTGTACTGAGTGTGGGCTGAACGAGCTCTTCATCATCACCGTATCTGCCCTTCATCAGACAAATATTAAATGAAAAATGTCTCATTCATCAAGCACGGTGCAAAAAAAAAAAAATCACTCTGCTGGGAATGTTATTAATAATGCATTATCTCAAATATTTCAACTCAAAATGAGAAAGAGCTCAGGATGATAACAGATTAAAATCCAGAATTAATTTGACCTTCCAGGTTTGGGTTACTTTTACTTTTACAGAATTAAAAGTTCATTTTTAATTTGGCATGTATATTGGAATGAGCTTCTTTTGAGTTCGGCATAATTAAAAGCGGTGATAGTGCACAGACTTTGTTAATCACTATAATTACACTTTATTATATCGAATAATGGCTGGATATTATGAGATTATACTTGTGTTGCTTTAGCGACTTTGTAAACCACAATTTATGTGTAAAATTAAAGGACTAGGAATGCTTGAAGGCATGCATAACGCCCGCCACCTTTTATGCCAGAGTTTTATACCAAGAAGTTATAAAGGTATAGCCATTTTGGGGAATCCTTGTAGGTGATGTTATGCAGAATCTTATATGATATTGTGAAATGTGACTGTGCTCAGAAAATGTCATTGGGATGATTCTCAGCTACTACCATTGCGAATATTGAGGTCAGTGTTTGTATAATTGGCTGAGTTTCAGCTATTTTGGTGTTCGATATGGCAGCCACTTTCTGAAAGTTTTATTAAAATCCGTCCCTTGGTTCATGAGATATTTTGTTAACGGACAGACAACTGCACACACGGTGGTACATATTGTCTTCATTGTTTACAGCAAACCAAAAAGGACTGTTCGAAATGGTTGCGAACACAGTTAAACCAGAAAAAGACCCCATTTGCAGGTAACGTGTTCTCATCCTGTCTAGTGGAATATTTGACATTACATAAAGCTCTTATCCCTCCCACTGACAGGTACCAAGAAGCAAAACATGCTGCTTATAGGGCTAATGTGTGCATTTGTTGTTTTAGCTGCGCAGATCAACAAAGCAAATGTCAGCTCGGATTCCCGTCCCGCCATCCCTGACGCGCCTCCTAAAAGGTTTTAACAGAAAGCTCCATCATCGAACCTGTTCTGTTACATCACGTAACACCGGTCGATGTGTTTCAGTTTGTTTCAGGAGTTATTTATGTGTTGATGTGATTGTCATTCACTGTTTTGTTCAGTTCGGCCGATTTATCTCCTAAAGCAGAGAGGGTGGCGGATCATCTGTTTCCATTCGTCTTAAAACAGGAGAAAGAACAATGTCACCATGTGTGAAGCAGATCTTTTATTTTACTCACCGCTGACAAGGTATAAAGCGACAGAAAACTTTAAAGATTTTGTCTGGAGAGAAACAGATACCTCTTCCGCTCCTGGGATAAATTTCTCCCCGTATAAAAATACTGATTGTTGTGAGAAAAAAAAAAGAAAAGAAAAAGAATTGCCCTTTCATGAAAACCTGACATTTACTGCTGATGCATCGGCCAGCTGAAAAAGTCTGATGAAATCAATCTGTGTTGCTGACTGTTGTCACAATTGTACAGAGACAAAAAAAAAAAAAAAACGGTACTGTGTAAAGTTCTGGACAAGTGTAAAAAGAATTCTTCGACAAACAAACTTTAATTTTGTTCAGAGAATTCTACGTAAATTAATTCATGGTTTGGATTCAAAACAGCATGAGCTGAAGATTGATCTGAATGAGACTGCTCTCTGATTGGATGACATAAGGAACTATAAAACTCCGTGGAAATATTTTTGAAGGGGCCTGCCACTTGGTGCATTTAGCCATGGCGGCCATCTTGAATCAGAAAAACTCCATGAACTCAATGAATCCAGTGATTTAATTTGCGCCTGAAGACCCTGCAAAGACCATCTATCCTCTGATTGGTCTGTCACGTCGTAACGAGGTCATCACCCAGTGTGAAAGGGGTCTAAGCATGATGTGTCCTATCTGCCCGACTCACTTTTCTTGGCCAGCTACAGTCTTTTCTGTCCTCAACGATGCTTCTTTCTTTGTGATTATTTAGAAGAGCTGGAACAGCACATGTTGAATCCCCGACCTGCTATTAAATCTTCGCCTGGGAGAGATAATTCTGCTGTCGTATAATAACCTTGTGCTCATTCTCACCGCTGTGTTGGACCTGTGATATAAAGCTGTCCTCTACAACATCACCCTGGTAGCAGAGTTCGTTTGTTCCTGCAGTCGTAAGCCTCCTACCCAGCTATTTCTGATTCAGCTAATGATTGTGTTTCAGCCTCCGTGTGAAAAGGATAATCATTAGCACCTGTCTGATATAAGTGGGCCAACATACACCTGCCTATAAGCCTACAAAATCCCTGCCTTTATTCAAGTGTAGCTATACAAAATGATGCAGTTTTGAAGGCATAGGGTGTTAACATCAAATATTGATTTTGTTTTTCCTGTTAGTTCACTTTGCATTTTGTGAGGTGATAAAAAAATGAACCAAGAAACTTTATCTTTGTGAAGGCATCACGATGCTGTACAGTAACGCTAACAAGCCTGGGAAAAACAGGCAGAAGTCTGCAGAGCATCTGATATAAGAATCCTTTGTTCTGACTCTCACAAGTGGGCTCTGGCAAATCTTATATTTTAATAACAAAAGGTCCTTGAGATGCTTTCCTAGCTTGACCACTGGTTCTTAATTGAATCCAGTGGACATAATTAGAGCGAGATGCACCTGCCTGTAGAAAGTTGGAGAGCTTAAGGCGACGGTCAGAGTGAAAACCAAACTATGGAGAAGAGGCAAATGTCCACAAATCTGCAAAAAACAGATTTTGTGAAAGATATGCAAGCGTATTTGAAGCATTTTAAACGCACAAAAGACAGAAGCCTCTATTATTTTTAAATGGAAATAAAGGGATGAAATCAACAACAAGCCTCCTAGAGTTGCCTGATTATCTAGACTGAGTAAAAACAGAGAAAGGGTTTTTGGTTGTGGTCCAGAGATGTTTGTGGAAGAACTTTACAGCGAGAGAACAATCAGTGCAGCTCCACAACAATCAGATGTTTATGGTGAGGTGCTCTAACAGAAGACATTCTTTTCTATAAAGCACAAAACCATGATCTGTGCTACAATTACTAGCATGATCTGTGTTCAAACAATCCACAGCATCAACACAGAATCCCTCATTTAGGAACCACCGTCCATGAGTTTGCTGCAGGAGAAAGACTGTCTGTGCTATCATAGGTACATCCCTGAACAGAAAAAAAAGAAACAACTATGAGCAGGATGGCTTGAGTCCTTAATTTTTCTTGCTGCTTTTCCCTCTGCAGTAGGTTGTCTTATAGCTGAGGTAGGAGTGAACCAAAAAAGAGCCCTCATTGGTATTTTACAACCACTCTGCAAAGTTTCCAAACCAAACCAATGGGCATCCAGTTTGGATGCTTTATGTTTCTGGCATTTAGTGTATAATTCTTTGTCAGTTTCTTGCTATGTGTGGTCCAGATCATTCAAACCTTGCACATACTACCAATATATGCCACATGAAACTGAAGACCATACAGCCGTGGAAACAAATAACTTGCTCCTGGTTACAGTTAGAACTACTGTGCTGCTGTATTTAAATACATAAATTAATGCTAAAATGATCCCCAATGCTAATAGTAACATCATACTGCTAACATCCTGTATGCCATCTTTTCAGACTAACAGTTGCTCGTTATAACCAAAGACAATGCAGCTGATGGGAATGTGATCAGGTTTAAAAGAAAAGCAGTTTTAGACAAATAAAAACACTCATCAAAAACCTCATTTTGGTCATTTTGATGGATGACACGACAGTGTCTTGGTCGGAAACTGATGAGCATTTTGCTTAGTATGACGCAGTGCAAGAGGTGAGCTGGTCTTTGTTAATACTTAGTCCTTAACTATACTTTTTATAGCAGCTTCTCATGTAGCTGCTGGTATGCAGCGCCAGAGTTACCAACTGTAGGCTTCGGCCGTTTCATATCACCTACATCTACAAGACCCTCAAGACATTGGTAGTCACGACCCGCTCCACACTGCATCGGAACGGGTCGGGTTTAGAGGATCATGTATATGAGTCATGCCTCATAAAGGACGATGATTGGTGAAAAGAAGGATCCTCCATTTGTCTTTTTTAAAGCACTCTAGAGTTGGCCTCGTTTCAGCAAACTCCTCCATGTGAAAACACACCAAGAGAAGCGAGACTTGAGTTTATTAAGACATTCTGCTGAAAATAGTAATGAAGCTATATTTGTTAAGGTGAAGCATTTCCCAGAGGAACCCCAGTTAACACCTGTTAACTTTATGTTTAATGAAGAACTTTGGTGGGGAAAAAACAAAATTGTTGCCAACAAAACAGATATAAACCAGCGTACTAATCATCATCATCAGTGAGTCAAAAAGGACTTTATTTTGACACAATATAATAGTTGTACACCATAATTTATGAAATATAAAATGATTTTTAAGTTATTATGTGCAGCACTAACTTTAACAAAAAGACTGTACTTACTTTCATTCAAACATGAGGTTCAAGAATGATTTTAACAAATAAATGACTTACAGGCAGATGCTACAAACACTAAATGCTCTGCTGAACTAAAACACTAATATAGTTTTGCAAAAATTGGTATGAACAATCAGGAAGTTTTAGATATTTTAATACTGAATTGTTAAAATTGTAATAATCAACCAAACAATAAGACTTTTTAGGTGAAAAATGAGGTTACATCATAAAGTATGGAGTGTATATGGAGAAAAAATAAATGCAATTTGAAGAAAATATATATTTTATAGGGCTTCATTGCACGCCGCTTCACTAAATAAAGTTTAATTGTTTACAGAAGTATGCCTTTCACATGACAGTTAATAGTTTACAATTTGCGATTTTTGTGTTATATTACATTTTGTCACAAATGGCAGGTGGTAGGTAGGAGGAGAAGACTGGCACCTTCTCCCTCTGACTTTTAGCACGGGCATGAAACAGCTCATATTAGCTGTAGAAAAAAAAAAAAAAGAATTACAGAGCTGTGAAAGTCATTTTAATGTGAGATCTGTCAGCATGGACCAAAGCGGCCGAGCAACTCTTCAACCATCCCTGGAGCCACGCTGTCAGCGTGTCTGACCCAGAGGTGTGGTAGATATTCCTTCACAACCACTCAGGGCCCAAATGCAAAACAAGTAGGAAAAAAAAAAAGAAATAATCCCTGAAGACTGACAGGTTTCTGATATTTACAGCTCAAGTGCTGCTTTAGAAGGTGTCCAACAGGACAACAAATGCCCAAGGATTGACACAGAATGACGATTTTTTTCCCCCTTTGGAAAACTTCAGCTGAACACTGGGGGCTCACAGGAGTTTTAATCTGTCTAAAAGATAAAAGAGAGCACCCACATCTGCACAGAACTGGTCTAATTTACAATAAATATCCTGTTTTTATTCCACCTTTGCTGTCAGGGGTAATAAAACTAACTTATAACTGCATGGAAAAGGAGAGCTCTTCCCTGGCCCATAACGTCTTCATTTAAATGTGCATTTTGAAGAACAAGCGCTTCCCACCTCTTGAAGGGACGCTGATGACTGCAGCAAAGTTCGCCTTCTATATATTTTCATGAGAGGAATATCAGACGGATCTGCGAGGAAACAGCCAGCAGGTTTATGAAAATATAAATTGAAATTTTTTATGAGAGGTGCAGCCAAAGAAATATGAAGCCGTAAATGAAATCTTTCTATTCAGGATAAATATATAACAGAGATGCAGCTGTTATTGGTGTGAGCTGAGGGCTATATTTGAACGCCGATGCTTCGGAAAAACTGTTTTTGTAGAAAATAGGAATTGTGAATGTCCTCCCAATAAAGTTTATAGATCAACATAAAACTCTGTCCAGTGTAATGGACAACGCCAATAAATGGGGAAGATCTGAAGGTGGACAAGATAATGGAAAATGAATGACCTTTTAAATTTTTAAGGTTGTTCTGATATGACAAAAAGAAAAAATAATATTTTCCTAAAACTTGCAAATAGTTAAGTTTTTGACAGATTTTTGAGGTATCTTTCCTTTTGGCTTCCAAATAAATGTTGTTTTTTTTAAATAAAATGCAGACATGGCTCAATAATATAAATAATTTAAATTCTATATAAAATGAGAAACAATACAAGGTAAACAAATCAACAAAACAGTGCATTTTTATTTTAAATCAATGCCAGAAACACCTTAAAAAATAGATGGAACAGGGGGATGTTTGTTACGTCGCTCCATCTTTTAGGCCTCCATGGCTTTAGATTGGAAATTAAAATGTTTTGGGGGGTTAATGAAGACGTTAGGGGCCTCTTTACCTCTCCCAAGGTGGTGATGTTTTCTGTACTGTCTGTTTGTTTGTTTGTTTGTCTGTGCACAGGATTACTCAAAAAGTTATGAACAGATGAAATTGTTTTTTGGCAAATTGCAGCCAAGGCAGGAAGCTCCTGTACTTGATATCCTCAAAGTTATAAAGACGATGCAACGCCTTACACGGGTAAAAAATTGTTAATCATGAGGCCTCGCTTCGATAAAAGTTAACATCCTTACCAAACACTTTGAGGAAGAGCTCTCTTTCCTGGGAGCCCGCCTTGTTGGTGGCCTTGCAGGAGTAACTGCCTCCGTCGACCTGCCGGATGTTGCGGATCGTCAACATGCTGCGCCCGCCTTCCAGCTTGTTGAAAATGTACTTCTCTGATGGCTCCAGCTGCTGCCCTTTCCTGCAAAAACAGAGAGCAGAGTCAGGTGACGGATACGAGCGAGAGGAGAGAAGAATCCCAGCAGCTCGAAAGCCAAATAAGCCCATGAACATCTTTGAACGTTGAATAAGGATCGTCTATCCTTTAGAGGCACGCATGATGCTCAACGTCTTTATTGTCAGAGTTTTAAGATCAATTAATGTTGAGAAATAATGAAGCTGTAGTTGTATTGGTCAAATTTAACTTTCAAAGTAATTTTATGTACCTTATGGGATATTGTACACAAACACAGAGTATGCGATGTGAGTGACTTTCAGCTACTACCACATCAAATGTTAGCTCAGTATCTGTAGTTATAGCATTTTTTTGTGTTTCCTAAAGCCAATTGGCTGTGTTGGCCATAATGAATTTGTTTGGATTCAAAGGTTAATAGGTTGTAGATCTACATCCAATCATTATTTTCTGAAAATTTCATTAGAACAGGCAGAAAATGTTGACATTAAATAGTAAATGGTAAAATTTTACCCAAAGATTTTGTGCAATCTGTTAAAACTCAGAATGTGTTTGAAGATCGGTTTCAGTTACTAGCACACCAAAATCTAGGGCCGAAGCTGTAAGAAGTGATCAGATAACAGCTGTTTTCATGTTTCTTAAGGTCACTTAGGTGTGGCAGCCATCTTGAATAGGGTTAACTTTGAAAAGTAATAAATTAGACATACATCCAATGATTACTTCCTGAAAGTATCAATAAAATTAATCCAGTGGTTTAGGAGTTACTTTGCTAACAGACACACACACAGACAAGTTTATATGCTCGCCTTTGCATTTCGGATATGGGTGATAAATATTATAATCTCAAACTGTACACACAACAAACCATTTCACATTCTCAGTCAGAGCCGAGCGCAGCACTTACAGAATGCGTGCTGACTTCACATCTTTTCATATTGGACTCTGTGGGGGAAATTAATCAGGGTTAAAAGCAGCCTCTAAACTGATCCATGTCTAGATCTAAGCTTCAGAGCAGGAGCATAATGGTGAGAAGCTGGTTTCAGCCTCCCCCGCTTGTTTATTTGCAGCTGCTTAACCAGCCGTGTAATCCATAAGGTTCAGGAGACGGCTTACTTTGGGGGGGAAATTTGACGTTTTCCCCATAGTTACACAGATTTAGACAAGCTCATGGGGGCTTTTTATACCACCTGTGTGCAAGCTGAAAGAAACTAATTAACCCAGGTACTAAGGAAGTAACAGTACTCAACACTCCAAAAGACTGACGGATGTTTTGCACACAAATAAAACAGATTTATTTCTATTATTGACAAAATATGTTCGAAAACAAACATTACACTCTTTCAAACAAACCGTTTTTCTTCTGCGGTGGTTTTATTATCTGGTTCAGCCCTAATCAAATGTTCAGCGTGCTGCTCTTAAAGGTGGAATACATAAAGTAGCACCTTACTGTGCACAAAGCGGTGGTTAAGGCGGAGTATTCAGGAGCTAAACTGTGACATCTTTTATCTGGAGTTTCAGGAAAGAGAGACTCCTAAATTTAATTGAACCAACTGGAAAAAAAAAATCTATTTATAATCTTGCTCCCCTGCAGGTAGCATTTTTGAAACTCTTTGCTAACATCTTAGCTTTCATAGCTGATTAAATATGACAATCAGTGAATTGTCTTTATAAAATACATAATGTGTTTCTGTATGTATTACTAACCCCATCACATTTAAGTGTATTTGTCTTGTGTTTCTGTGGCACATGGAAACAAGTAGCTGTAAGGACATAATGTATCTGACTCTGTAGCATCATCTCCAGCTGCACCGGGCTGCTACAGATCTGTTGGTCATGTCAAAACATTCTGTAGCATAAATGTACCGACTCATCACATATAACTCACATTCATGTCCTAATAAAGAAAGTTAGGTAGCAGTGGCCCAACAATATAACACTCTGTCTATAGTGGCACTTTTGCCACTTCTGGTTTCATTGAGCTCATCACAGCTGTGCGTTCCCAAAATGCACATAACAGGAATGCATCATAAATGTTACATGTTATAAACAGGTCATATACATCCCTATGGTTTGACTAAAAAAAAAAAAAATGCCAACACACATGGTAAAATAAAAAAAAACTGATAGTGTAAGGATTATCTTCAATAAGACACATAAAATTACAGCAAATACTTAAATGTATGTTAAAATAAAGTGACTAAGTTTAGGGTAATTAAACTGAAACTTTCAAGAGCCTAAAGGCCAACCATTTGTGTGCCAATAAAAGCCTCTGCATTTTATTTTGAAATGATGTTTTTTGTTGACATTATTGAAAGGATGGACCATTCCAGTTCATTAAGGCTCCAAGTTTTCAAAAAGTGGGTTGCTGGGCAGAAAAATAAAATGGTAAAACACAAGAAAATAGGAAGAGAAACCAAACAGTTCCACTCTCTCTAACAACATAACTTTTGGAGTTGTAATGCTGGAGTTGTTACAGAAATTAGTTTGTGGCCAAACAGAGTTGCTGACACACTGCAACTTAATAAATGAGACTACTACTTAAAACAATTTAAGAATGATTAAAAAATGGAGTCATTTTTTACAACCATTACAATAATTATACATTGTCACATAAAACTACATCCATAATTTTATTTTAATGCTACTAACAACAGTATAACCAGACACAAGTTTGTTTAACTCAGACCAAACTTTTGAAGAAATCATTGATTTTTTTCTATCCTCTTTCTCAAATAACTCCTCTGTGTTGACAGTTTGCCCCTCATGTTGCATTTGAACTTTTCCTGACCAGACACACTCCGAGCCGCAGCTTTGATATAGATTTTGCCTTCGCTGGAAGAATCAATTTAATTCATTTAGGCCCTCAGTCTGTTGTTTGCTGAATAAAAGTGAATTTATCAAAGTTTAAAGTGTAATCATCTAACAAATTCTAATGACAAGCCCTAATGAGCCGAGAAGGCCTGAAAGGTTCATTATGTTCTGGGAAAACTTTTGCCAAAACATAGCTACTGTTGACATTTACAGAGCATTAATGATTATTAAAAAGGGAAATCATTACTTGTATGAAAACTCATTTTTATTTCCATTTGCTAATTCAGTACAGATAATGCCCTCCAGTCTACATGCAGCAGACAAACTCATTGCTGAAAATACACTATTATCAAAAGTATTTACTTGCATCCCTTCACACATTTATAGACTTGAGTGACATCCCATTCTTAATCCATAAAGGTTTAATCTGATGTTGGCTCACTCTCTGCAGCTATAGCAGCTTCAACTCTTCTGGGAAGGCTTTCCACAGGTTTAGGAGTGTTTATGGGAGTTTTTGACCATTCTTCCAGAAGCTCATCTGTGAGGTCAGACACTGATGTTGGACAGAAGGCCTGGCTCTCAGTCTCTGCTCTAATTCATCCCAAAGGTGTTCTGTCAGGTTGATGTCAGGACTCTGTGCAGATCGGTCAAGTTCTTCCACACCAAACTCACTTATCCATGTCTTTGTGGACCTTGCTTTGTGCACTGGCAGCCATGTTTGAACAGGAAGGGGCCCTCCCCAAACTATTCCCACAAAGCAGGGAGCATGAAATTGTCCAAAATGTCTTGGTATGCTGAAGCATTAAGAGTTTTTTTTACTGGAGCACAACTCCTGAAAAACAACTCCACACCATGATCCCCCCCTTCACCAAACTTTACACTTGGCTCAATGCAGTCAGACAAGAACCATTCTCCTGACAGCAGCCAAACCCAGACTCGTCCATTGGATTGTCAGACAGAGAAGCGTGATTTGTCCCTCCAGAGGACACGTCTTCAACACTCTAGAGTCCACTTTACTCCACAGCATCTGACTCTTTGCTCTTGGTGATGGAAGGCTTGGATGCAGCTCCTGCCATGGAAACCCATTCCATGAAACTCTACTCTCTGTTCCTGAGCTGATCTGAAGGCCTCATGAAGTCTGGAGGTCTGTAGCTGTTGACTCTGCAGAACGTTGGTGCTCCTCGGCATCCTCTGAGCCCACTCTGTGGTTTTACGTTGCGTACCACTTTGTGGCCAAGTTGTTGTCATTCCCAATTGCTTCCACTTTCTTCACACTAACAGTTGACTGTGGAATATTTATTAGCGAGGAAATTTCACGACTGGCCTTCCTGCACAGGTGACATTCTATCTAGGTACCACGCTGTAATTCACTGAGCTCCTGAGAGTGACCCATTCTTTCACAAATGTTTGTAAAAGCAGTCTGCATGCCTTTATTTTATACACCTGTGGGACTGGAACACCTGAATTCAATGATTTAGGTGAATACTTCTGGCAATAGCATATATTAACAGACAGATGGTTGTAACAGTCTCTGGTTTCATTCAGTGTATAAGAATCTTATTATTTCAGGGTTCTAAGATTCTGAGACAAAAACACAAACAGAAACAGTAATACTCAGCAGTGCGACTCAGCCTCAGTGTGGTGCAGGAAAAGTAAGGAGGATAATTGAAAGTCGACGGAGGAAACACCAAAGCCAAGTAATAATAACTCCACGAGCCAAAGAGGAAATGAAGAGACGCCTCATCTTTAGACGGTCTAGCAGCTCTGAATGTCATTATACTGACTGACTGCTGACAGGTAGTCCATTACCAAAGATGCACGGTGGATGAGGTAAAACCTAGCACTGACAGGAAATGCAGCCGAGGCTGGAATGTGCCGAGGGGAGTGAGATCAAAAGAAAAAAACAAATTGGATTGTGATATGTTGTTTGTATCAAAGCCGATTTTATAGTTGTGATGCCCACAATTTGATTCTGTGGTATCTGAGTGACATGTGAGACTTATTGACCTGGGAAATGAAGGAGAACACCGTTTCAGCGTTTGAGAGTCAACGGATACTGTACAGCTGAAAAAATGCTTGGTAGTCTGTACTTTCCAATTTATATTACCTAAATTAAACTACACCAAAACATCATGGCATATTTTATTGAAGACTGATAATATTCATAATAGGATCCTATTAAAGCTTACACCTAGACTTCATCACTAAAGTTATGTTAAAGTCTTGTGATCTGACTGAAACCAACAGTTATGACCCGAAGGATGTCACTGAGTTGTGTAACTATTTTGATCTAGTTGATTCGGTGCTGAACTATATTAATATGTGTTAATATGTATGCATGTTAATAGAAGTTGCTGCTACAAACACACATTTCATAAAGAAAACAAGGATAATCTGATGAAACTAAATAACATTGTCCAAAAGTCCCATAAACAATAATAACACAATTCCAAGATAGGAAATTTTGTTCAATAATGCAACGTTTCAAGTTGATCCATTTGGTTAAAAACATTTAGAGAAACAAAAAGCTCAAAATAAAGTGAAATACTTGTTTTGACTTGGATCCATCTTTGAATTCATCTTTGAAGTTCTATAACCCAGTAACATGTTTTATTTGTGTAGAGTATGAACTTTAACACTTTATAAAATCCCAATTGTGTAGTTTTTGACATTTAACTACCTATGCTAGGTCCCAACATCCAACAGACTCGTCCATTTAACACACAACTTTTTTGGTCACATCAACAGTGTGCACCAATGACATTATCACCTAAGAAGAGTGAACGTAATTACATGGAAACAGCTTGAGATATTTGAAACATCACTAAGTAACAGACTGATGGATCTAGATTTAATCCCCAAACTGCATAGGTTCCAGTTCCTCTACCAATGCAGTCTCATGCAGATGGACGTCTATGAATTATTACAAATTGAAAAACTTCCCACCAATTGTATCCAGTTCTTTTTAGTTTTGGAACGCAACATTTCCTACTCTTTGTCGTGAGTGGACAATAATTGGCTAAACTCCAAGAATTCTGGGATACAGCAAAAGGCTTATCCTAGTGACCAACACTGTGAGCCAGATAAAAATGTGCTCAGAAGACTCAGAAATTGAAGGACCTCTTCTTAAAGGTCAAACTACCTTTAAATAGGTTTGTAGGCAGTTGTTAAATAAAAAGTGAGGACTAAAATCGGCTGTAAACTGAAGCAACAAATTGCAACTTGCAGTCTGACACTATATCCTGCAAGAAGAGATGATTAAGAACAAGAGATTTCTTACCTCCAGAGCCTGTTTTGACCTTCTTAGAGTACCTTTTCTCAGCCCGATTCTCAAACTGTTAACTCTTAAGCATTTCTAGTATCAGTGTTTGACATTTTCCATTTAAATCTGTGTACATGATGCAGAATCAAGATGTCTTTTGCTACACAGAAGCAGGCTTCTTAATAAAATGGCCTTTAAAAAAAATACCATGTTAATTTTGTAACAGTTCTCTATTATTCCACATAATAGTAGAATGAGGTAGTTAAAGCCATCACATGGATAATCGTAATATTAAAGTAACAAAGAATCAGAACATCAACCCTCCCCTATTATTACAGTGAAATTATCTGCATAATGTAAGCAACGCTGTCAAATTATTAAAATAACATGTTCCTGTTTTGCTTCGCAGCTAAAAGGACATTGTAAGACTCCCAGGGGTAAATACTTCATGTCTTTTGTAGAGGCTGAAACTAGAGAGAGACATGAATGAGACGTACAAAGTCAGGATGTATCCAGCTGTGGTGAGCTTCCTGATCTGTTTGTAACTCAGAGGTGCATGTGTTCTGTTTTTTTTTCTTTTTTGAATCCTCTTTCAAACTGATGCAAAGTGACTTTAACCATCATAATGAGACAGTACTGCCTAAAATACTGGACCGATGAACCCGTCATACTTTGACTGACTACATACTAGACATCAGGATTACAACTTCTACCATCTCTTTGTGGATGTTTTTTTTTTGTACAGTTTCATGTCAAAAGAGCCTGCTGAGTAGCAGATAATAGGTAAATATGTTAATAAACTATTAATTCATCACTCAAAGAAAAAAACACGTTTGTTATTTTTTGCTTCTTTAGAAATACTGAACTGCTAAGACAGCACTGACAATAAAAAACAAATTTCCCAAGAAACATAATAAAATATTTGTATTTGTATTGTATACATTGTACTGTTTATATCAAACTGTATCGTAATGTGTCGTATTGAAATGCACCGTTTTGTATCATACAACTTATTTTATTGTTTTTTATTGCATCTTATCTTGTTGTATTGTTTGGTATTGTGTTAAATTGAATCATATTGTTTAGGTTTTGTATCATCTCGTATTGTTTCATATGAGATTGTACCATATTGTATTGTATAGGTCTGAATTGTATAATTTTGTGTTTTATTGTATCATCAAGACAATATCATATTAGAGTGTCTTTATTCCTTTATATTATATTTTAAAGAATCACATGGTATTTTTTTTTATCACATGGTATTAAAATAAATTGTATCCTATTAGACAAGATTGCATCGCATTGTATCAAACACCTGATAACTTTTTTTTTTGTAGATCATATTTATATTGTGGAAGAAAGTAAAAAGAAAAAGCCTTGATGGGATGCAATCTATTAAAAAAAAGACAATATTGTTACTTTAATAAAAACTGCTGCCTACTTTTTATTCAATTCTTTCCCTTTCCAACAAATCAAAATTTTCTGCAGTCTGCTTTCCCAAAACAAACAAAAAAAACATTGATTTTTGACTGTTTTCCTTGAGTTCTTCCCGAGAGCCGTTTCCTCTCAGTTCAGCACAGCGTAGAAAAAAACGTTGAGGTAGGAACAGCATCAGAACTGTAACTGAATTTTCCATCTTTGCTGTTAGCAGTGATGTATATTGTTGTGTCTACGTTTCATTACAACGTACAAAGCAGAAAGAAAGGAAGTGAAAAGCATTATAGGGAAACAATATGACCTTCAATAAAATCCAAATAAAGTACTATCAACAGATACTCAGGTGCAAAGACCTTGTCATGATTGCCTGCTAAGTGGGTGTAAGCTAATTACTTGATGTTGAGCAGGAAAAAGGATAGCAGGGTGTCAAATACTCTTCAGGTGCCCGTTTTCACTCTGTTGCTGTGTGCCAGTTGATCTTTTTTTTGTGCAGCTGCCGAGGGCGATGTGTGAGGGCGGATTACAAATTCCTCAGCTGAAACTGTTAAACAATACCTCCATTATCTGCAGCCGGAACACGCATACATGCTAAACACACCTGCATTAATTTTGCGTGACGACAAATTTATGTTCCGCTAATTTTAATGATGATGTACACAAACTAGACAACAGCACGTTGTTTTTCAATTTATAATAAATTCATCGAGGTTTATGAACTTTTGTTCCAAACTACACATGCTGCTTTTAATTCTACAGCTTGGACTCCTTAGCTAATTGCGTGGTTCTAACTTAAAAACAGCTTGGGAGAAGTAATTTTACCTATGATCAAAACCGGAAATTAAAATGGTTTTCCCAGTTTGGTGGAGAACTTCCAGAAAACCCTTATTTCAACCAATACTAATGGGATATTGGCGCCCCAATGGAAGCCAGACTTTATCGCCCAGCATCAGTGCTGAATCCCAGTAATGCTCTTGTGGCTGAATGGAAGCAAATCCCTTCAACCAGGCTTCAAAATCTTATGGGAAGCTTTCCCAGAAGAGTGCAAACCGCTATTATAGCAGATTACCGCTGGTGGTTTTGGAATGGACTTGTGCATGGGTTTCACTTCGGGGTGTCTACTTGTATTAATTCCCTATTTCAAGTATTCATGACTTTCTTTTCAAAAGTCTGTCAGCGACAAACGGCGAGTTTCAGAATGTGAAAGTTACCTGTGCCATGTGACCATGGGATCAGGAGATCCAGAAGTAATGCAGGTGAAGGTGACAGATTCCTGGTAGTCGGCTGTGGCGTTGAAGGACGGCTGGAACACTGACAACACTGGAGGAACTGCAAACAGAAATGGGACAGAGAATCACTTATGCTGCCATTTGTGCTCCAGGGGGAATCAGACGAATCTGGACTAAAAGCTTCTCTGAAAAGTTGGTTTGTTTTTATGAAGCTAGATACTGCAGGGTTAAAACTTTAGGAATGCATATACATCATAAGGGGCTATAGGGACTAAACTGGCCTGTTGGCATTTTCCTGCTTCTGTTGGTAATACCCACGGGGATGTTAAAATGACATTTTGACCCAGCTCTAGTGAAAACACAGCGGTTGAACACAGTGATGTGAAACAATTATGTTATTGTCTGTTCCCTGAAACGCTCGGCTAAATCCATACAAACAATGGCAAGACAGAAAATGTGTTTCAACATCAAAAACAACTGTAACGTTTGTGGAAAACAACATTTTTCTGTCTGTCTAAATCCAAGTGCTTAAGCTCCAGCAGTTGAGCATATTGTCAGGCTAATTTCTGCAGTGTCAACAGAAGTGTCCCACTGCTGTGGTTTTCAAGGTTAGTAGTCTGAAGAATAAACAAATAAAAAACTGTGAAAACAGAGAAATTTGAATTGTGTTCTAGTTGTAGCAGATAAAGCAACACGTCTCCTTCATTATTTATTTTACTTTGAAAAACGAATGTTCACACCGAATCCACAATTATTAAGATCAATGCAGCTGTGAAATACAGCAGTAATGGAAATTAGTACTGATTGTTCTTTGAAGAAAAAGCGAGTTTTGTATTTCTCAGAGGTTATCAGAAAAGCCACACTTCAATATTTGCCAAGAGCTATTCATTCACTGAGTAAAAGTTTAAAAAGATAAAAAGTTTATTTTCTTTTTAAATGATTTCATGACAAATAGGCGTTCTAAAAAAAGACTGAATTAAATGTTTAGCTTTAAGTGTTATGAACAGGTAGATTTATCATCCAACTGTAAATCAATAAAGAAGAAAATTAAGGTCAGCATTAAAAATAAAAATGCAACAGGACTGAAAACGCAGCTTTGAGGAAACACACATATGAACTGAGCTGCAGTAATTGTCTCTAAATGTAAGACATGAACTCTTAAGTGCTGGTAAAATAAAAAAATGTATTTTTTGTTTGGAATGCTGCTCCAGTTTATACTGTAGCTTTCCTATTAGCAAAGAACTATTTTTGGTGAGTACAGTTCTCAAAAAGACAATGGTCCTTTTGCTTTGACCATTTTCCAGAAACTGAAGTTCAATTTTCAGTGTAAACCTCAACCTCAAAATCCAACAAATGAATTTGCGATAGTATCAACCCATATCTTTACCTCTACTTTGCTGGACCGTGCCATTCTGAATGGTCTTATAATAACTTCAGTTTTTTTTAATCGTGAAATATGACTTCCTTACCTCACCAAAGTTTGGAAGCCATTGTAATAGTTTCACTTAAAACTATCAAATTTCTGTGTAGTTTAAAATATAAGGTTTTAATCATAAATGGTTCGAATAAAAATAATGCATTGGAACTGACAAGAAAAATGACAAAAAAGACTATTTAAATATATTTGACATAACATATCTGAACCTTTAAATAGAGGTTTTTCTGAAGCATGCTCCAAAGGAATGATTATAAGCTATGCTAGCACAAATACCAAAATTATTTACTGTTTTGTCACAATAAACATTGTAACATGTAGTTTAATGTGTTCACATGTAAGTTCTGTAATATTGTTGATCTAAAATAATGTATGCTGATATCTGTTGTAAGCTAGGAAACTAGTTACGCAGCACATGCAGACATTCTGACGTCACATTTGTTCACGTATAAGAAAATGTTGACAATAGTTAGCATATTGGCTTTATAAAGACGAGTCTTTGTCACTTTATATCAGGGCCAAAACGTAGTGTAAGGGTAACACTAGGAAATTAGATTTATGTTACCAAGAAAAGAATTACTCAATCATTTGTCTTTTAGTCCAATACTTGTTTAATTTTCTTGAGCAATGCACAACTTGTGTAAAACTATTTGTAAATTACTGTAAAATTTAGTATAACTAATCCAGTGTGCACCTGCTATAAATACAGCAGGTCTTGCGAATCTTTTCCAAACAGCAGTATTGTTAAGGAGCAGGGGTCCTGATGACTTTATCAAGAGTACACAGTGAGAAGTGTCAGCAGCATGGTGTCCCTGTCACCTAATCAACTGCAGGCTGTCATTTTATCAGTCAACAGAAGGAGAGCAAATCGAGAGCAGCCGCACACTCGTCTTTATTTCCTGTCACACTGACGAGGCAGAGACAGCTTCATGGCACAAGGATGTTTATGAAGCATCTCAACCCATTTCTCAAGCCTGTATTTACGCCGCGCCTCTGCTCCCATTACAGCTGCTCTGCTGCCATCCTGTCAAATCTCAAGAAGTGATTAAGCATGTTTGGAGCAGCTTATTGCTGCTCTGGAATGTTTACTCGTCCAGTTTGCTTCTGATGGGAAGGAGACAATGGTAATTCTCCAAAATGGGTGAGATTTAAATGCCTGGAACACCCAAGTCACAGTCTGAACATGTGACCAAGCAACAGTCCATGAATGACATGGTTAATGATGCTGTTAATGGCCATAGCTTTTTTATTTACATTTTATTTTACATCAAGTTGACGCAAGTCTCAAATTTGTATTTACAAGTAATAGTTAGCTTATTATTTTAAAAACTGGGCACATTTTAGTTGATATAGAAATAAATTTATTTGGCTTATCGAGTCGATGGGCCCATGTTTGAAAAGCCTGCATTTAGACCAACTTTGGTGTAAAACTGGGGGACCTGTGGTTAGAATCAGGCAAGAAAACTCAATTGATGACGAAGTTATTATAACTGTTTTAAAGAAGAATAGAAAGTCATGGATTGACGTGAAATTATGGCATTTCATTACCCAACATGTTCATCTCAAAGAGACACTAATAGGGTTTTTCCAACAAAGTGGTTCCAGTGGTTGACCAGGGTTGGTGCTATAGCCAGCTGTATTAAAACAAACAAACAAACAAAGAACTGGTTTGCGTTCTTTACAGACAGAAAACCAATATGGAGTCACATTACGTCACTCAAAATCTCTCTGAAATTCTGAAAATTTTGGAACATTACAACAAACAGTAGGAAGAGCTTTGTTCTGTCTTGAATTAAACAAATGAATTAAAGCAAAGTGTTGGTGCCAATTTAAAAGTGTTTTTTCCAAGGCTGGAGCAGGTGGTTCTGGTGGCTGAAACAGAAATAACTGGTACTATGCAGTTAATGATCCTGACTTAGACCTGAAAATGGACTGGTGGAATCCACGACCCACGTGACCAGATAGGAAGGACATCAGCATTTTGGGCTGAGAAAAGTCTAAGTTTTTATCTTACTGGGTTGCGACTTGAGAGGAACTTTCCCCAAATGTTTGCGAGCAGTCCTAAACTCACGAGTCGCAGGGCCTCACTCTTGTGTTGCTTCAAATCATTGAAATGTTCAAAATAATTGCAGGCGTCTGGAACCTTCTCGGGATTAGGTTCTGTGAGTGAGAAAGTGGAGGAAATGTGACAACTTTGGTAGAGTATGGGAACCCATAAAACTAAATTGTGAGGGGAGACAAAAAAGAAGAATAAATTACAATCAAACTGAAACACAGTTAAACACTTTGTGTCTAAATTGCGACACATTTTCAAATCATTCACAGGACTGTTGTACCAATTTATTGGCACTTGAGTACATAGTCAGACATGTTGTATCAATTCATTGTGATTCCAAGTAAAACATTTGCAAATTCTCTTGCAATTCTGTGTCATCAACGAGCCACCAACAGTTGTTGCCCAGTGAAATACTTTCCTAAGGAGCTTATCTCTCAAAGGTTTATAAAAACAGAAAATGCCTTTGGAGATCAGCTTGCTCCCTTGTCACTTTTTGCCCTGATTTTAGGTAAATAACCTAACTTTTATTATAAATATTTACATGTTTAGATAAGTTTTAGGTCAGATAAAGCACAAGCTAACTGGGCAGATTTGCCCTCAATTGATTTAATCTTCATCCTGTCCACATCTTTCTTCCGTTGAACTTCGTAGTCACCCCTCCTTGTTTTTGTTCCAAGAAGGGAAGAGGATCTCAGACAACAGGAACAGAATGTGCCACATTTGTCAACCAGTCCACCAGCTCCACCTACTGTATTTGCATAATGAGATGTGATTACAGAGTGAGCAGAATCAGGATAATACAAAGGCTTATTAATGCGGCATGGCAGTGTGAAAGCCTGTGATCGGATGTTATTATCAAAATAATGCCTCTACCATACTATTACAACACATTAGGGAAAGTGAGGTTTTAGCTCAAAGAAAATGTAATTATATTTTACTACTTCTACCCTTCTAATGTCACAAGACCTTCCAAAACTAACTTGTAACTTTAGTTTATGCAAACACTGGTTTACTGGTAAAGAAATTGCACAGATTTAAACAAACATTACAAAATCCTTCAGATTTTCATCTCTGATGAATATCTGCTTTGATAAATTAAGACTATTTAAACCACTTAAGCCTATGTCTCGCAGGGCTGCAACTGCTGGTGACTGGTTGGAGACACAACATTGCAATGAAACACTCAAATTATCACTTGGAATCTCGCTGAATTGATATGACACATTTGTGTTTGTACGTGACTGTGAATATATTGTGACAGTCATGCAAAAGTCCTGCAAATAATGTGCAAATTTGGTTTAATTTAGTCACCAAACGTTTTAATCAAGTCTCAGTTTGACTCCAGTCTATGCTCTTTATTTGTTTTCAGTAACAATTCGGTTTGATAGGTCAGCAAACATCCCAAAAGTGTCTCACATTTCGGACACTTTTAAACTCATGGAAACTAAATTGAAAAATGTTCGAGTCAAGTCCAGACGATGACTATGGCTGACAGTTTGGATGGGCAACAAATCTGACGCTTGGAGGTTTTACATACTTGGTGTAATGAGCATCTTTGTGGACGCTGTAACAGTCGTAAGTGTGTGCTGTCTTTTTAAGACGGCCTAAGTTAATGTTTGGTGATGTCACAAGTGTGCGGCACTGTCCTCTGTAGAGAGTTGAGGGAGAAGCGTGCTTGCATGTGCATGGATTGAGGTGGACTTCACATTTTTATCTCCCTAACTCAAAGTGTTGTTACGGGTTGAAGGAACACTGCTCGCTTCAGGTATGATAAGACAGCAGTCGTTCAACCGGGCCTTGTAAGGTTGGTGAAGAGTGTATTTCATTAAAGGATAAGCTCTGTGGACTTCTCAGTACCGGTGTGGTCGTGAGTTTTTGACTGTTTTGAATATTTCTGCCGCCTCCTCTCAATCACTAAATACAACCCACTTTACAACATCTAACCAACGCTGGGGTATTTTCCTGAAAAGATCAACTAAGTATGTATTAGTAGGAAAATAAACTTTTCACTTTACAGCTATATTCAACTTTCTAATCTAAGTGCCAAGATCAAAATTGTATTTCTTACTGTGTTCAAAACCAACACACAGTAGGAAACAGACCAGAAGAAGCAGACTAATGTGCAGACCCACACATCAAGGGGAAGGAAGCTTTGCAGGGATGAAAATGGCCTAAGCAATGATCAAACACCACGAGTCCTTTCCAATACGTCTGACTCTGCGAGTAAGAGGAGCAAGCATCTGCCTGACATGATAACTGCTGATTTCACTGCCAGCGGATCTCCATTCTCCTGTGTCCTTCTCCCGTGCAACACACGCCCACATCGGCAAGCCTTGTTGAAACAGCCCCATTAATGAGACTCACTGCCAGGCTGAGGGACTTCAAAAGAGCAAATCGGCAACAGGATTTAAGCATCCAAAAAGAATCTGGCAAGCTTTAGGAGTTCTTCATATTTTAGTCATGGCCGTAAAACTTCAGAAGCTTGGTGGAGAAACAGCAAGGTTTAAAGTCATTCTCACAAATTTGAACAGAAACTGTAATATTTCTAAAGGTGCAAACTCCTGGTTTGATTTAGGAGGAGCCATTATAAGAAGCTACTAGCTGCCAATAAAGCGAAGGTGAGGCTGGTTTAGAAGTTGTGAAATGTTCTGGTAAAAGTCATGACCACATGCTGAAAACTCAGTAAGACAGTGTTTTGAAACAGAACATTTGATGCGTTGCTTATTAAAGATTTGTTTTACCTTCCGCTCAGCATTTATGTTTATTAATGTCACAGAGAAGAGTATTTAAATTCCCCTTCTAATCACCCGTCAAGGAGAAATATTTTAAGAAATTTTTGAAGGACACGACCGATTGTTTCCAGTGACAGCTGAAGAAAAGAAAATTGTGGGTTTGATGAGAAAGTGAGTGAGTGAACCAACAATTAAGTTTAAGTGTCGAGGAAAGATACCGGAAGATTCAAAAGCGGTTTCTATACCGAAGTGCGAAAATAGAGATGTTTGATTAAAAACATTTGACTTGAGAGAAAAACAGAAAATGAAAACTTTGGACAACAAGACTCTCAGGCAGAGGCTGGTCCACCCTAAGGACAAAACACCCAAACCCAAACTGAGCGGAGTTGTGTATGCAGTTCAATGCAGCGAAGAATGTTCAGACCTTTATATTGGAGAGACCAAACAACCTCTCCACAGACGCATGGCTCAACACAGGAGAGCCACCTCTTCGGGACAGGACTCAGCTGTCCACCTACACCTCAAGGATAAGGGACACTCCTTTGAGGACCAAAATGTTCATATTTTGGACCGAGAAGACAGATGGTTCGAGAGGGGGGTAAAAGAAGCCATCTATGTCAAAAAGGAGAAACCAACATTAAACAGAGGAGGAGGTCTCAGATTTCAGCTTTCAAAAACATATAATGGAGCTTTAGGCCTGATCCCCAGTCAGTTTCACTCCAATCAACACCTGCACTCATGTGACCAGAGTGGCCCATCAGTGAGTCAGACAAACAAGGACCCTAACGAGCCTCCATTGTTAGGAGAGTGAGAACAATTTGCAAGCAATCCAGCTTTCATCACATCTCAGCTTTAAAAGCTCAACTCCACACTCTCTATTTCTGAATTGAGAAAGCTCCTCGGATGAGAAGCGAAACGTCTTCAACTATAGAATAGAAGTCCAGTTGTTTTTGTTTTTTAAACTTTTTTTGAAAACTTTGGAAGACATTTAATCCTAACCATAATTCAAACTACACTTTATCAAAACGTTAGTCCAAAGTTTGGCATGAGACAAGTGGTATTAGCCTTTTGGGAAGTTGTAACTCAAATCTCACCTCATGTTTGTAAGGTTTGGACTTTATTCATTTAACCTGACGGCTGTGGCTTTAGTCTTTTGATTTAGGTCTCTGGAACTCATGACTAAAAAATCTCAACCTTCAATGTTTTCAGACGAAAGGAACTTTTCAAACTGGTATTGTATCATTTCTACTTCAGAATAGATAGTTTTCAAACCTGAACACATGAAGCCACTTTTAACAAGAGCTTTGAAATGGTTGCAAAGGTTTTCTAGATAGAGAGAGAACATGAAAAATAAATGAATAAATACATAAAACCCTGTCTAACTGGAAATAACGAGAAACTTCTATGTCCCTCCAAAGGCTTTTGTTCATTAGCAATTTCCATTTAGGAAATGGCACACCTGGGCTTATTGATGGCATCTCATTTGCTTATTCTGAATTACAGTTGGTCCCCTTTAGCAGCTATAAAAGCTTCCACTTTTCTTGAAAGACTTAAGATTTTGGAGCATTTTGTGTCGGTACTGTTTGTCCATTCGTTCTGTAGAACATTTATGAGGTCAGGCATTGATGTTGAACAAGAAATTCTGGCTTACAATCTCCATAACCAAACTTGTTCTTGAAGATTTATTGATGTTAAGCATCTAGATGTAAATTTTTGTTTGTTTTTTTTGAGACAAAGTACTAATTGTTAGCTATACTGTAAATAGGATTTCCCATATGTGCTAGCCTTAAACCAGCAGATGTAGTGCTCATGTTTGTAACAGTAACTCTTAATAACTGATAGGGTGCTAACTATTTTGTGCTGTTAATGCTGTACCGTACTGTAATATGTGGCTAAGTATAAGTCACTGTTTATTGTGAAGCTTCTTATTTATTTTGTTTTACTGTTTGACAGCAATTTTTTATATGCGAGGTAAAATATAAGTGGCCTGAACCTGCAAACATTTTGCTTTCATTGCTGGGAACAAAGCCAGCTGGTGAGGGAGTATTACTACTACTCCTGTTAAAAATAATATTTATTACTAACCTGGTAAGTTTATGAAAAAGTTCTAAATACCACTTGTCTTATACTTGTTAAACTCAGAGACAGTAGTATCAATCTAAGCTTTACAGGAAAGAAAGAAGCCTTTTTCTCCCCGTATAATGCATATAATGTCAATCTATTATTTTAAGTTAACTGGCAAGATAAGTTGGTGTCAAAGTTTGTCTCTATCTGCACTGTGTGTGCCTCAGGGAAATATCTCAAGACTGTCTTGTTTCATTAGATCCCACAGTCAGAGATAAAAAGGAAGGACAGAGTGCGTGAAAGTGTCACAGAGAGTGGAACTCAGACTTTTGCAAAATCGCTGCATGGAACAGGATTAAATTTGCAAATTACCTAGTTATGTCAACTTTCCAGCATATCAAATCATTGTTTCTTTTCTTCTTTTCTCTATATTGTGTTAACGCGCGATAGATGAAAGACTTTCATGAGTCATCTTCAAGATTTTTTGGGACCATACCCCCGCCCCTCCCCTGAAATGTTCTGCATTCTTTTAGACACCATAGACACCAAGCTGTTCTGCCCTCAGGTTTATTAGCCATTCAGTGGGTGGCCCCTTCGCCTCGATATTTCATCACTCTCATCTACGGTCCGCTTTGATGATACACTGGAAACTGGGAGCTCCAGCAGGTCAGTGGAGCTTCATTTGCTGGATGCTTATGGGATAAAACACTCTTTTTATGAAGAGGCTCATTAATATTTATGACTTTGCATAGAGGGAAAGTATACAGTAAGCTATTTCAGCCCTGCTTTCACACAAAAAAGATGTTCAGCATGAATGGTTCAAGCATAGTCCCCGACGATTATAGACATGCTGTATCAAAGGAACAGCATGGCTTATCAAGGCTACTAGTTATAAAAAAAAAAAAACAAGCTGCGTGAACACCCAACTCAGAGATGAAGATATAGCAAAAATTGGAGCTCAGAATACAAACTAGTTAAAAAGGCCCCCTACGCTCACCATGACCGCAACCATATTCTGGTAGGTCACAGAGAGCGTAGCAAAGTCATCATTCTGTGTAAAGGGGACCTTTTAGTTGATTTGAAAATTCTAGCTTTGCTTCATCTGCATCTGTAAATTGGGTGTTACAGTTTTTGTTTTGTTTTTTACTCATAGCACTGATAAGTCATGCTGTTCCTTTGATGACAGCTTTGATACACTCTCTGCAACCTACAAGGATGGAAAACTTAGAAATCTCTCTTAGTGTGAAGACAATCATGATGCTTCTACACTCTTTGTATTCTCCAAACAAGTTTGTCCCTAACATTGTCTGCACCCCAAGATGCTGTCCTGCACTCTCACCATGAACTACACATTTGCCCTAGCACAATTTTTTTGGGCTACGTCAGGATCCAGCTACTGGTATCAAGTCTGTGTATGGTTGTTTCCACGATCTTCATACGATCATGAGTGTGGCATAAGCATTAGGTCAGACCTCTTTGAATTCTTGATGACCTATTGGGCTCGCGTGTGCCAGCCAGAGCCCAATGGATCCTGGGTGGATCCCCTACATCATAATGCTGCCACTATAATGATTTACCACAATGATAAGGTTGGGTATTCCTTAAAATCTTTGCAGACTCATCACATACAGTATAATGGGGAACCCACTGTGTTCTTAACACTCACCCAAAGACCTTGCCAAGACCCTACAAAGACCATCTTTGTTCTGGCAAACTGTTTTTGCAGGGTTGTCATCCATTGTGAAGGGGAATTAAGGACATTATGATGTTCAGTCATCCTAGCTGGCATTTGGTTCTGCAGAAGCCAATTCAAGAATACAATCTGCAACCTTGAAAAATACTGTTGGCTGTTTGAAAAAATTTAATGAGTCACTCTTGAACATTCACAAAATAATTCAATAAAATAATGAAAGCTGTCATAGGGCATAATTTTTCACTGAGAGGCGGACTATTCAGTTTTTCATTTTCCTCCCACTGTTACTCTCAGCAGTAAACTTTTGGTGTCCTTTACTTTGACAAGATCATTGAACAGGAATTTTCAGCTAACAGAGTTATTACAATGAAGTTGGCTTAGTGCTCCAAGGTTTTCCTTGGGGCATTTCAAACACTTTCCAGTCACTAAATACTCAGAACTACCACATTTACTTGGCACTTACTTGAGCTGTTTAGCATTCCGACAGATGCTTTTTAAATTATGTTTTGCTGGACATTCAGGATTAGAACCACACAAATCATTAATTTAAAATAAAATAGTAAAAGTTTTCTAAAATGGAAGTTGGGTTTGATCTACAGGGTCACAAGACAATCGTCACACGATGATTAAAAAGATTAAATAATGGAGTAGGTTAATGGAATGCATTGCCCTATACAGATTAGACTTTTTTTTAGCCTGTACTCCACTAAAGTGACAACTAATCTATTCTTTTTGGTAGGCTGTTCAAAACATTCAAAGGGCTTGCATGGAAAAAAGTTCAGTAACTACAGTCCTGAAAAATAAAAATAAAAACTAACAATTTAGTAGTTTGTATGAGGACTTTTTTTCCCCCATCATTCAGCTCTCTCCCTGTTGCCTCTAACTGCTGCTTTATGAACAAGAATCAATGTCCAGACCAATTTTCACACAAAAAAGTGCTTTAAGTGCTCCATGTCGCACCCCCAGGAGAGGTGAAGCCTAAAGATGCCCTGCTGTTACATCATTCCACTTCTTATCCTTTTATCTTCATCCTCAGGGAGTCTTCAGACAAAGAAAAAACTGGTCCTGGCTTATTCCCCCCCCATATCAGTTTGTCTGTCTCGTCTCACTCTGCCATCTCTCCCGGCACCACAACAAAACAACAAACTATCTGCAGCTGATTGATAAAACATGTAGTCTGTTGCACTCATTGACATACCTGGGCCCCCCAGCAATCTCTTCTCTCTCTGTCTGCTTGTGTTCGGGCTCTGTGTTGTTTGAACACACCGGGTTGTTGTTGATTCTTTGGCAGCCCTTGAGGGTCACTCTGAAAATACCCTCCTACATTTATTCTTGATCCACTTTCCTTTTACATACAAGAAGAAGAATCCTGGTGAAAGAGACCAGCCTCTTTAATAAAAGGCTGTGTCACAAAGAACAAACACTATTCAAATTTATGTTCTTTTCCCCCCCAATACTACAAAAATAGTTATTTAGACTAAGAGAGGATTTGGCTTCAAGGCTGGGAATGGAAATGCCTTTTATTCTTCGCTTGAGGAAACCTCAGCCTTGAAGTTCACATAGTGTGAAGGTAAGAGGAGACAGAGGTCTTGAAGCACTAAAACAAAAGCTGAGTGCATGACAAAATATATCATCACTTTCTACAAGTCCAGGGCAGCCGGCTCATATTTGTGTGCCCCATGACAGTAGGTGGCATTTAAGAAAATCTCCCTTCCATGTATCTTCGCTTTATAGCACCTTTCTTTACTCCTTTATGCCAGAGGGTAAATTAAAAGTCCCTCCGAGCCACGAGACAGCTGCTGCCTCAGAAATAAATGAGTATGCAGGTGAAAACAAAAAACATGAATCCAAAAGGACCACTATTTTTAGCTTTGCTTTGGCGTCCCACAGCATTAACCACCTCTGTTTGGTGCCAGGTGAGTGAATCAAAAGATTTACTGCATTTTCGCAGAACAATTTCTTCCTTTATTTTAACACTTTTATTTCGTCAGAACGCAGAGGTCACAAACCAACACAAACTTTTTTTTTTTGACTTTGTGAGAAAAATCAAACTAGCGTCACAAAGTTGTGGATTTCAAACCAAAACATGATCATTTCCTAATCCCAATCTGGTAGTTTACAGTTCAAAAGCTGGCTCCAAAAGGCTGGTGGCTAAACCAAACCAAACAAAGTGAATGTTAAAGAAAATTACCAAATTAAAATAAAATGAGATTATTTGCATTGGATTAGGTTTTGGGAAATGTTTTGGTTTGAATTTTGCTGTCATGGTTTAGCTTTGGTCTGTTAGTTCCTTATTTCCTGTTTGGTAAAATAAGCTGTCCACTATCAGGTCAAAATGGTTTGTTGAAAAAAGACAACATCACACACAGCGACAAAAAAAGGCCTCAATTTTGAGAAAGTGTTTAATTCTGATTGAACCGAAGCTATTGAAGCTATTGGCTAGTCTGAGTGGGCCGAAGACCAAAGCGCATGGCTGCAGTCTTAAAATGGCTTCAATCTCCAAAATTTCATGTCAGTTTATATGAATGCTGTTCTATAAATATCATCGCCTTCAGTTTCAAATTACATGGTTACTTACATATAACTTTATGATTATCTGCAGGTGCAAGCAGCAGCAGCAACAACTTGTAGCGCTTTCAGTGCAGCCTAGAAATTTCTGTCAGGAAAGTCGTATTTCTGCCGGAATAACCATTTAATGTGAAACTGACAGTGATGTAACAGTTTAAAAAATAGTGTCTGCACTTTGAAAGTTTTAAGAGTGAATTTGCTTTAAGACCACGGCAATTCACTTTGGTCTCAAACTAGCCATTAGCTCATAAATCCGGTCAGAATTTGTTTTTTCTTTTCTTTTTTAACCCGAGGTTGCTCAAAGAGCTGTCTACAATAGTTAAGATATTGTTCATAACCTTTCCACAGAACTTCACTTCAAATGATCTGACTATCCCGTTAAGTTTTAAACAGTTTAAATTTACTGCGTATAATCAGTACCTTTAATAAGGACTGAACGGCTTTTTAACAGATTAGATTTTGTCTGCTTCAGGCTAAACACACTACGGGACACTTCTCAGTGCCGGAGTCTACAGATGTCCTTTTGAGACAAAGTAAAGTTCATCAAGTGTGTTTCCGAGTGAGGATCCCTCTGTGCGAGCTCAGCAAAGCGCTCTGCGGCCCGTCCCATCCCAGCACCACATGGCAAGTGTTGCATCACTGCAATAATAGGTCGTGCCTCATTGAGCAGGTTTATTGGATCTTCCACAGAAGTGAGGTAAGTGGTGTGCTAAATTAAATGCAATTCATACTTTTTTGGGCCAAGGCCCGCTCTGCTATTACATTAGGTGTGAGAGAATTACATAGGCAGAGACAATATTGCAGCTGTTCAACCATTACAAGGCGCTCGTGGCCTTAGCGGGATCACATTTCAATCACTCCAACAGTCTCAGGTGACTCACAGTAAATGAGAACAAATGAGAAAATTAAAATGACATCCGTCGATTTTTGGACCACAGCTCCTGCAGCCATTGTTAATTGTATTTTCCAGTTACATTAGAGAATAAAGAGAGTAATATAAAAAAAATGCCCTCACTAATAGAAGCTTAAAGAGTAGACGAGCAAGCAACTGAGTTTATAAGAGTGAATGCAGCTAAATCTGTAAAACGGTCATGGTTCAACCAGAGTTCCACGCATGTCACGATAATTTCAAGCTCAGGTTTACTTTACATAATCTAATCACAACAAATAAATAAATAAATCCTGAAACATCTGAACTTTTATTTATTAGACGTTTAATAAAAGGATAACCTCCTCTTTACAATGTGCTGCTTTTGAGCGTTGTGTTTCCAAGTTTGCTTTAGGTTAATTGTTTACATTTAAAAGGAAGGGTCAAACCAGGGGTCTTAATTAGCCAAAGTATAAGGACGTTATTGAATCTACATTCTTTTGTTACCAGATAAAAGCCCTTTCTGCTCCTGAAACAACAGCCTTCTCTCATCGTACCTTTAACCTTGGCCGCCTGAACCTGAACGCACCACGATGAAAGGGAGGAATTGTGTTCAGTTTTAAGAACAGCAGCAGCAACAAAACAACTTGTGTATGCAGAGGAAATCCGCTCCCTAATGCATGTTAATCTGTTGTCAGTGTGTGAAGAGGAGCACATGTGTGCCTGGAATCTAGATGGACGTTATTGTTGGTTTATGTGAACCATTCAAAAATCTCGCTGGGTATTTTTTCATGTTCTTTGAGAATCAATGCAGTGTCACCAGAAGGTTATTATTCTGTGGAAACTTGAAGCCATTTGTCTAATTTATTTACCAATGGGAGGGCGGGCCATTGTTATCTTGTTTCCTAGGATGAGGATGATTTTGTTCTTGACAAACTCACGTAGGGATGCACCAATATCACGTTTAAAAACAAGCCCATACTTAGTACCAGTACTAGCACTCATAAATGCCATTACACTTCTTAGAATTAATTAGAAAATGTGTTAGAAAATCAGAGGAGCTTCTTGTTACCTCCACAAACGGAGCCAGGACAGTAATACTGTTTTTATAAGCACCCACTGGTGAGCAGTGAGATTGTCAGGAAGCTCGTACTTCTATCTGGATATTCCCAGATATTCCCAGGGCTGTTTTCTTCTGCTCAGTCAGAGACTGAAGACGTTTCCTGCTGCTATCAGCAAACCCTTTGACCTTGGTGTTTTTTGTTTTTTTTTTACATGCATTTTATCAAATTGCCTGATTAAAAGTGCTAGACTTCGTCCATCCTTTCAGCAACTTTTTGCCAAGCATAATTTACAGTTCACTTTACTTTTGTCACCATCGTTTACTTTGAAATGCAGTACCTTCACACGGTGGAGTCTTCTTCTTGGAGGTTGGCAAACAACTTTTTTGTGCTTCATCTAAACCAACTGGTAAGGAGTGTGTATAAAGACAACCAAATTAAAAAACAAAGTAAAAATAAATACGAACCCACCTCCACACGGCTGACTTGGCATCTCCATCACCGCTCAACTGAGAGGTCAATGTCATGCTGCTCTAAAGTGGTATCAGAATAGTTTTACTTTTATAAGTTTGAGTATGTGCACATGGTATTGGACCAATACCCGATACTGGTATCAGTGCATCCCTAAAAATGGTTTCTAGTTTGATTTTTCTCCCTAAAAACCTAAAGGAGATTCCAAATTTATTGATTTTGGTTAGGAAAAATATATGATAAAGAGTAATGACTGTGTTATTCAATAAAGGGGAAGAAGTCTTAAGGTAGCATCCCACTGGGACTGTTGGAAACTAGATGGACACAAGACAGAGAAAATTTGCTAAATTTTACTTGGAATCACATAAAACAACAACATGAATTTACCTGCAGAATTTTGGCTAAAATTTCCTGGGTGTGTACGTACCCCCCCCCCCCCCCCAAGATATACAGCTCCAGCAAGTTCCAGACACCCACCATTAAATGGAAATTTTTCTCTAAATTTTAGGAAATGTTCAAAATTCAAGTAAGGAAATTGCAAAAAATGTTTGATATATTTTAGATATTCCATCTTAAATGCTCTTTGCAATTTGACAACAACAGAAAACCTAATGAGATACTAGCGTTAAACCCATTAAAAGCATGTCATTCTACTCCATTTTGGGAGTTTAAGTTGTGTCTATTTTAAACACATCAGTAGCATTTTATAGGTTAAAGTGGTTTAGATTTTTTTTCTCCACAGCTCAGATTGGCGTCATGGCCACCTCCAAGACCGCCTAAAGAATGCTGTCTAGATGTGGTGAAATGTTGCCCGAGTTACCAAACTGAATCAAAAGTCTGTCATTACTGAAGCAGGAGTTGACTTACGTTTAGTACCATTTGTTAAAGACTTTTACATACGCATGTTTCAGCCATTGTTCATGTAGATTTTATTAAACATAGAAAACCATAATGGTTGTTAATCCACTAAAACTACTAATCTCCCATTTTAATGTCCTACAACGTTTTATTGCAACCCAGTCTCTCTACAGCTGCTTTACTTCACAACACAAAATGTTAGAAGGCCAAATGCGAGCTAATGCACGTTTTGTTTCTTAAGAAGCCGGAGAATAAACATTGCAAAACACTGAGACCATCAGCTTAATCCATTCCAGAGAAAGGACACACATCTATATATGATAACTAGAAAATGTCTGATGAAATTTAAAAGGGCGATAAAGCAGCTGCTGCCCATAACGCTGACATCAAGTTTGTAATGATCTAAGCTAAGAAGAAAAAAAAACAACTAAATTTTGATGTACAAACTGTACAAGAAGTTTAAAGTAGATCAAAGTAAAAAAAAAAAAAATGTTAAAGCTGCTGTCAGGGGTTCATTATAATCACCATGGCAACCACACACTAGTGTCTGTCACTCCCTAAGAGCAAACATAACAGAGACAGAAACAGGCTGAAAACAAAGCTTTAAATAAACAGTTTCTATGGGAAAACTGTTTAAAACTGTGAGAATCAGAAGCCTGATGGTCACACAGGTGAATTTTTATGTTTTCTTATAGTGTTTTATGTTGGAGTTATGACAAGTTAAAAAGAGCCTTCACTTCTAATTTTGAAGAAAATATTTTGACCTAAACTGAAACTAAATGAAGCTTGGCTGAGCACTTCCTAAGTCCTACAGCAGAGACACACACACGGGGTAAAAGAAGACAATTCTTATGTTCTGATGTCTAATTTGCATATTTACTTCAGGTTTTGTGGGAGTAAAAGAAGTCTGATTGCAAACAATCTGAAAATTGTAGACAATCCAAGAGACTACCTCAATCAACTGTCAGGAAAAGAACTGAAAATTATAAAACTTTAACTGCGATAGTATAAAAACCATAAAAGATATCAAAATGCCAGTTCAGTCATGTAAAGCCCAGAATTCTATGACACATTTAATTTGTAAATCATATTTCTACTGTGAATAATGCTCGAGTTCTTGAGCTTCTAAGAGGTTTTTTACTTGTTTTGCCAAAATCCTATTGTTTGGTTTGGGGTTTTGCAAATTTTGTCTTTGTCGTACAACGTACTGCTACCAAAAGTCACAGCATTTCAATATATTTTAGTGTATTTTTTGCATGGGGTTTGTGAACGAAGCAAAAGAACAACTCACCGTTGACTACCACGGCTATGTCCACGAAGTCGATCTCTCCACGGGCCTCAACGCTGGCCTCGCAGCGATACACGCCCTCGTCCGCCTTGGTTACCTGATGGATCTGCAGGTTATTGTTCGCCAACACTTGGTACCTGCCTTCACCAGACGGATGAAGAGGAGAATGGACAGAGAGTGTAGGACAAAGACAGGAAATGACAAAAACAACAACAGTGTTGGACAAAGAGAGAGAGAGAAGCGAGATAAGGACGTTAGAAAAACAGCAGGAGAAAATTGCCGACTCCTCTCCGCCGTCGACAGACTGTCAATCTTCACTTCAGCTCATTTACCTGATAAAGTCCACACAGATAAACACTCATGAAGTTACAGCTCCGCACAGTAAGATTGGACGAGGACTCTATCTTAGTTCTCTCCAGCAAAGATATTTATAACCAGGCGTCTCAATTAGAGTGAAATGATTAAAAAAAGAGAAAAAAAAACCCTTCCTTCGAATGTTTTATCACTACGGTGTCAGTGAAGATTTGAATTTCAATTAAAAAATGTGACAGATTCAAGGATTCAAGGGGTCACTCTTTCTATTTAGCACTCAGACATCCATTTTTTTCCCTCCATTGAAGGAAGATGTGGGAGCAGTTGTAAATCAAAGAGGAGGGGGAGATGAAATAATGAGTCTTATGCACTGCTTCTCACTACGTTACTACATCTAGAGGAAAAGGATATTAATAAAAGAGAGTGAGTGCTTTCCTCCCTTTTTTCCCTTTTTTTCTTTGCAAATTAAATAGACCATTCTCCTGATATTTAACACTGTTAAGGATGAAAAGGGTGGGATTACCTGGGAGAGCTCTAAAAATGATATACATCTTCTGCTAAAAAGGAGAGGACGACGACTGTAAAACCTTGCACAGAGAATTTGGAGTACGGCATAAAAACATCCATTTGTTTTTTATATTTCATGAGATGCCGGGTGCTGGTGTGCTTTTCATCTGGCGGCGCTCCGTCATCTATCCTCTCCGTGGCTTGTTAACGTGGTCTCTGTCCAAATTAGATGCCTCCTCCAGGTCTGATGAGATTTCTATTCATAGAATTTTATATCCTTGTCTAATTGTGAATCCAACACAAAAGAAGAAGAAGAGGAGAAAGAAAAAAAAAGCATCTCCCAGAGACCTGTGATTCTAGGACAATAGAAGGCTCTTTCAATAAGAAAAATCACACTGGGGATCTTGAGCACTCATCCTCTCAATATTCAAGTGCATTTGGTGCATTTAGATTCAAAAAGTAATTCCTCGGAGAACGCTTCCTCTTATGACTTTGTTTATCATCATAAATGGCTGGAATAAAGAGCACCGATATATGAGCAGTACTGTCGCACACAAAAAAACAACTAAACCAACTTTGAAAGGAACTTAATCTACTTTTTGTGGCAGGTTATGGTACAGTTTGTGATTTAACATTGCAAACAAGATAGATTTTGACTGTGAAACAATGCAGTTAAGCTGTATGTTTACGATTTTATAAATGTAAAGATAATGAATTGCATCCTTTGTGTGTGCACGGTGGTAACATGAGAAATTGCTCAACTAGCAGCCTAAACAAAGGTGAGAAAGCAGGTGAGCAAGACTTACTGTGGTGCTCCTCTGTTATCTCTTTGTCCTGGTAGTACCAAACCACCACCGGCACAGGCGAGCTGATGACGTCACACACCACCTCGGCCGTCTCACCGTGGCGAAACTCCTGCGGCGACTGAACATCCCGGAACGTCAGCCTCTCTGCGGGAGCAAACGAGATGGAGAATTACCTGATGGAGAATTTGCTGCTCTGCTAATGTACTGAACTAGAGGCAGTTTTCAGACCGAGCATACGGCTGGAGTAGTGGATTTTAAATACAGCTCTTTCCAATATACCAACATAGCCACAACGTCTGCAGGAAACAACGAAACATAAAAAAAATATTATTGATAGTTCAGCAATGGATGAATGCTGGTTACTCATCCATAGAGATCCAAAATTATTATATTTTAGAGTGTAAAACCTTTGTGCATTTTCTTAAACTTAGCTGATATCCCTCATTTACAAGTAACCTGTTTTTATTTCAAATATTTACAAAAAGAAGATTTATATGTTTCAGTCGTGACAGCAGCTCTCATTACTTTTCATCTAAATGTTTTTTTATTTCCCATCTCTGAAACACGGAGAGTCAGATTCACTAACGTTACCCAGCTGCTCTTTATTTACCTCTTCGATTGCGACCATTACTAACTTAGTCTCTGACACAAACACGACCCTCTAGTTCTGTCTGTGACAAACACAGCAGGCGCAAAAGTGACAGAAAGAGAAACGTTTTTTTCCACTGTGAGTTTCCGATGAAGTTCACAGAAACTCCTTAAAGCTGGAGGAAAAACACGTCGCTGAACCAGAGAGGAATTCTGACTTTAAACATTAGAAAACTTTATCTGCAAGTGAACAAAGCGGGTTCCCTGTTCCACCTGATGAAACACACTGGACTTCTGTTTCCATGACAACACCAAGGATAACCTTGAAGCTGGGGGCATGGCAGCGTTTTGGACTCTACCGGGACTCGAGTGACCTGAACTAAAACCATGGCTGCCAGCGGTAATGAACTTTTGAACTTCCACGGAGGAGAACTCTATTCTCCCAGTACCTGACAGGCCTTGAATGCCTCACTGTGTGACGGGACCCAGCAGCCCTGAACCGACGCTGAGCTCCCTCGACCCACATCTGTCTCTGAAAGAACTGCTTTGGACACATGAAAGACCAAAACTACCTGGAACCACAAGGAGTTCCAGCATCTAAAACATTTAGAGACGCTGCCTCCCACCGGGATCACAATCTGCAACTTTCTTGTGTTTTTCCTCTTTCCTCTCTGAGTTTTCATTTTGTTTTGTTATTAGGTCAGACTTATGTTATGACAGTATTTTCCTTTATAACAAATACTTCATTCCTCTAAACTCATTTTAATGCTTAGCGTTAACTTAACTGTCTTTAGTAATGACTTTGAAACAACAGATTTGTTTATAAACTTCGGTGACACACACAATGCTAACTGCATTAGCTTTTCTATGGTGATTTCAATGTTAAGTCAGCATTTCTGCTAAATGTTGGTCAACAGCCTGGGATTATTTCGCCGTTTTCTTTTTTGTTATTGTGAACATTCCCTTATTGCTGCCACAGTTTTATAATACTGTGCAGAAACTAGAAGAATACATTTCAGATGAAAATTGTGATCTTTCGAAGGGCTGTATTTGGTTTATTTTGTGTTTTTGGACCCCGTTCTTGTTCCAATCAGTTTTTTTTTTTATGTGCATCAGGGATCCACCTGCTATCACCTGCCTGCTGTACAATGAAGGCGGGAATAAATCAGCCGCAGCTCCTCCATCAGTCCTCTCTGTTAGCGAGGCTTCAGCATTAGCATTTGGCTGTGTGATTTATGCCAGGCTGCTCCCTAAAACGAGCTTTCGCTCCCTGACTGCACCCTCTGCCTGCAAACGTGTCTGGCATCTCAGTGTCCTCATTATCTTCAAGGATGCCTTTGCATATTTTTGTCATTCACTCTGTTGGCTTCTCATCATTTCCCCCCATTATTTGTGTTCTGCTTATTCCTAAAATCAACGTGTGCTCCCTCTCTCTCCCTCTTCAAGCTTTGAATACTTCTCGTGTCAGTTGTTTACTCTGTTTGTATCCATTTCCTGCCTCTTTTGTAGTCACGTTGCTCTACAAGAGAATCAGTAAGGGAAACATCCTCTCTGGAGTAACACTCTACTGCACACTTGACACAAGCAAATTGAGAATATACTCAACACAGCAGAGTTTCTCCCCTCTTGTTCACAGGCACACGCTGAAGTTAACCATCCCACATGAGCCAATTTCCTTTAGGACCTGCTTCAACTAGGACTCACATCTGTTCCTGTGTTTAATGGCGAGTTTGGATAGTTTTGAAAAAAGTGCTTATTTAGCATTATAGTGCTATCATTTAATAAGCTTTGATGAAAATAAAAGGAGCTAGCTAAGACTTACTCACCTAAGGTATACCTAGAATAGCAAACTACAGCTGGTAACTACAAATATGTAGTTTTCATTACTAAAGAGTTTTTTTAATATTATTGACCACCGCCAAGGAGGTTGTTTTTGGCAACATTGTGCACAAGATTACTCAAAGAGTAATGAACGAATTTTGATTAAATTTTCAGGAAATGTTGAGGTTGTCGCAAAGAACAAATTATTAAATTTCAGTGGTGATTGGGATCATAATTCGGCTCCTACGATTTTTTATTGACCCCATGGTCTAGGTCAGGGGTGGGCAATCCTGGTCCTCGAGGGCCACTATCCTGCATGTTTTACTTTTTTCTTTACTCCAACACACCCGATTCAGTGGTTAAATTACCTCTTCATGTTCTGCAGAAGCCTGTTAATCACCCATTGATTCAAATCAGGTGTGTTGGAGCAAGAAACAAGTAAAACATGCAGGATGGTAGCCCTCGAGGACCAGGATTGCCCACCCTGGTCTAGGTGGAGGTTTGCGCTCTCCGTTATTTATCCTGGTGATCACATCGATAAACAGCCTCCCCTTTTCTGGAGACCTATTAGATGCATTATCTTTAAATCTGCAAATTTATGGAAAGAATCCAGTAAAATTAGATATTTTAGGTTTTGCTTGGACAAACCATTAGCATGCTAAATGCCAGCACTAGTCTAGTTTGAACTTGACCAGGAGACTCATTTTGAAAGTTAGGGTTGTAATATTTTGTTTAAACCAAGGTTTAACGAATTCACCAGAAACTTTTTGAGGTAACACATGCTCGCATGCTACAGCACATGCTAATGCTACCCTAATTCAAGCTACTGTTTCTCTTGGCAAGAACATTATTGATTTTAAAGATAAAGGATTTTAATATTTTTCTTAAACATCTAACTTATAGTGTTAAAATTTGCAAAGTAAATCTAAAAAAAACCCACATCTACAACAATATTGATGTACGAATGTTAAACATGTTCTGTAGCATTTGTTGCTATAGTGTCATAAATATAATTTTTGCTAAGTTCTTTGAGAAACTGATACAATGTTGACGTTGTATCTCCCACCTTAGTGCACTGCATTTTGGGTAAAAGCCACCTAATGTGGACGTGTCAGCATCTCTGATGGGATGTCAACTCTCTGCCACTCAGAATGAGTCATGAATCTCTTGTCCAACATGTTGTCGTCCAGCACTCTGAGTCAGCTCCGGCTGGGAGCTGCTGGAGTGTCTTGCTTGAGCTTTAGGCGGATTTACGTTCCGCTCATGCAATCTACACCACGAGCCACGAGTGAGCGGCACCCGGTTGCCACGGAAACAATGGAGCTGGTTATGTGGTGAATGAGGCGATGGCTGAGCGGTGGCAGGTGTGATTGAGGCTGTGATGTCTCCCCTAATGCTTCGGCGAGGGAGGATGAAAAGACAGCAGGTAGGGATTTCCAGTGTGTGTGTGTGTGTGTGTGTGTGTGTGTGTGTCTGTGGAGTCTAATTCCTGTACTTTGACATTTGCTTCAATTAAACTCTGGGCTGGTTTCTGATCAAAGCCACTGGGTAAAAGAGTATTCAGTTCTTCACACCACAGAACCCAGTTCTTATGTAAAATTACACAGAAATGTTTGCATTGTAGCATTAGACTCTTTCTGCTTTTATTCACAGTTTAAGAATTCAACTTTTTATATCTTATTTATTCAGTTACACATTCTATAAATTTCTTCCATTATTTATGTTGTGTTGGCTGGAAAGTCATTAAAATTTTACACTTGAACCAGCCATTAAAACAAGGTTTATTTTGGTGCAAAATGTTCCATCTTTTGAGGAAAACTGTACGAGATTATCAGCTTGTTGTATGTTTTCTAAGCGCCTTTCTGTGCACAGGAAATCACGAGTCAGGGTTAAGCTGCACGCTGTGCTCAAGGACACTTTGAAGGAGGAAATAGCAGGTAATTTACTGCTCAGGATCTGTGATGGGACAGTTTCTGTAATGATCGAGCCACCCCCTGCCTCATAACGTTACGTTTTGCCGAGGAAATAGTAATGGGTCACTAACGCAGGTTAGCCACAGTGCCAGGTCTCTCATTAAGTCTGGCAGGATCCAAGTCCCGTGGCATTGCTAGCTGTCATTAAACTTTAATCGCTGGAATGAGTGTAACAAACACACACACAAGCTTGCACACATTGTCAGAGCTACATGTGGACATAAAGTGCACGGGCACACAGACAGAGCTAATGTTCTTAACAGCTTGTGGCTGTGGTGAGGATGAGAATATGAATCAGCGGACTTTCCCTGTGATCAAAGCCTAATGTGGGAGCTTTATTCTCTTCGTGTCTCCTCAGGAGGCGAACTGCGGGTTAAAAGTGAAACCCGTTTGCATGTTAACAGGCGAGCTTACGGTAAATCTCCAGCACGACGGAGGCCTCCTCGGTGTGGCCGCTGGCGTCCGTGGCCTGGCAGCGGTAAATGCCCGCGTCCTCGATGATGGCGTTGTAGATGATCAGCTTGGATCGGGACGTCTCCGTGTGGAGCGACATTCGCTTCGAGGACGTGATGCGCTCACCCTGGGGGTTGAACCATTCCAGCTTTACTGGCTCACCAATAGCTGGGAAAATAAATAAAAAAAGACAATGAATAAACAATATGATGAATGTGTTTTCATTAATTATCACTGATTGAGTCAGGATTGTGTAAAAAAACCATTTAAATGTAATGCTTGAATTCACTTCCCTGGGACTACATTTATCACAGTTATTCCCAGATGAACTACATTTTTTTCCCCTCTTACAGTGAAGGTATAATAATGCGTTCAGCAAACACGACAACAATTATTTACAATTCTGTAACAAATATTCTGATTTACCCAAAAGCTTGGTTTTATTTACAAATTTCAACATTTCATGTTTTAGTATAATGGTGAAACTGTTTGCTTTGGTTTGCCGAGATAAGGCTTGTTGATGGAACTAGTCAAGGAATTAGTCTGACTGAAATTATACAGTTATATCCTAATCCTAATCTCAAATTAGCATGATCAGTAAGTCTGTAATCGAAGAGGAGCATACAGTTCTGTACACAAGTTATAAACCATTCTCGAACTTTTTATACTTTCCTTCCAAGCAGCCAGACGTCCTTGTAATTTGCAGTTTATCAAAGTTTATTTGGCATTCTATTATTTTTTTTGACACTTTGGCTAACTTTTCTATTATCAGTGCAGTCCTTGTATCTGACTATGAGAGCAAAAAGTGAAGTATGTGCTTTAAAAATGAGTAAAGTGGTTAAGCAGAGGTCAAAATAAACATGTCAGGCATAAAAAAAAAATCTACCTACAGCAGCTGAATAGTAGTTGAAAGTCACGTCTTTAGGAAAAAAGAAAATATCTAGCAGACTGACACAGAAGCTGAGAGATGAATCTTCCTTCAGTTGATTGTTGACTTTATGCCAAGGTTTCAGCATGTCGCTCCTTGAGAATTGCTTTGTGGGAGCTAAAATACTATTTTCCGTTTGTCAAACTGTGCTAGCTTTGGTGGTTTTCATAGACTGAACTAAAGAAAGGGGAACACATTTTGTCACTGTGAAATACTCCTGGTAAGAAAACAGCCAGAGATCTGATATAAAATCATACCTTGGACAAGTTGTCCGTTATGCTTCAACAACACTGGTTCATCCCTTGAGTTTAGGAGCTTTTTTTATACCTGAATGATTCATAGATCCTAGTCATAGAGGCTTAACAAAAAAGGATTCCTCTGAAACTGAACTAAATAAATAAGAAAAAGAAGCCAAATATAAAGAAATCTCTCTAAAAAAAGAGCCTGAAGACAGTGTTACTAAACAGACTGGCTCCTTGGAAGCAAAAACATGAAGACATGAGGGATGGCTTAAGACTTTTGCACAACATCGTATGCAGAGTGTGCAGTACTGAATTATTTCTGACACTACTGTGCGTGAGCTACTCCACATAAATATTTTCACAGACATGAGAGTCAGAGTTAGCTCAAAGCTCATGTCCTCTAAAACAAGAAGTGATCTGGTTACTGTGGAGATGACAGAAGCATCTGCAAGCACCAGGTGCTCCATGTCTGCAAGGTCTGCGAATAAAAGAGTGTCTGCGGAGGGCCATTATCAGACTTATGAGTCACCCAAGGCCCCTAACAAGAGAGAAGATGGATCGAGGTTTGTCTAGTCACCTAGAGACAAAATAAGGGGGACAGAGAAATGCAAACTTTAGCAACACAAACGTCAGATTGAAAGTAAAAAGTTTCCCTTCAGCAAAGAGCTGAAGATCAAGTTCCACAGCTTCCAGGTGAAATTAAAATAAGGATGGACATCTAGGACTTCAAATTTGTTGCCGATCCAACGGGACAACGTGGATGGGGGATGCTTGTGTTGTGAGCTCCCCCTGTAACTATAGCCTCCACTGTAAAAGCCTTTCAAAATAAATTACAACAGATCCAAATTGTTTTTCTTTGCTTTCCTTTTTTGTTCCCCCTCAAGAGGGGAGTTAGGATGTAGGTGTTGTGTAAAAAACAAACAAAAAACCTGTCGTGTCACTACCAAGAGCCAGTGTAAAAACTAAAAAAAGACGGCCCTGACAGTCACATTAACTCTGAATTCATCCATTTTAAAAATCGCTGCCAATCCTTAAGCTAAAGTCGAGGCTCCTTTGACCTAAAACATGAAGCTAAATGATAAATGCACTTTATAAAAAAACTTACAGGTTCCAAGTCACGCATGTTAACTCTGATCATCAGATTCTTGACGTGTTTATCTACTGAAGTGAACTTCAGAACAGATCTTAAGACTCTCCTTGTTCTGCTTTATGTGGGTTTTTGAAAAAAAAAATAAAAAAAAGCAGATAAAGAAAAAAACAGATAAAGGCCTAGCATCGCTACAGGCGCCTCTTTCTACCTGCTACCATCACAATGTTATCGCCTCTCTGCATTATCCACTCTTTTGACAGCGCGCACACTTATACACTGGAGCTGATGCAACCAGCATGGTGACAGCCCGTTTGAATCAAAGATGATGGGAGAAGACAGGAGTGTGCAGTGCACTCAGCCCGGCCTCCCTCTGCGTTTCTTTACATCTGCATGAATAGCCGCTCTTCAAATCTGCATAAGCTCTGGTGTGGTGACAAATTCTTGGCGAGCAGAAGTAGTTACTGATTAAAGGTAGAGTGGCAAGACAATGATGACCACTTCTCTGGTGCGAGCAGGAAAACCTACACAGAGGGATTCGAATTGATTATCGCTGACAGGAGATAAAACTGTCAGAGCCGCTGTTTTAATCTGAAGTTTGAAATGTGGATGGAAGTGCAACCAAGACGATCCTGAATGAAAATGCTAAAGAGATCTCCTTACATTCTGCATAAGTAAGATTACAGACTATAAATGCCCATTTACCAAACATGAGCCTGAACATTCCCACAGCCGGCTGTGGGCTGGGACTGGGGTCCCGCTGACAAATAAAAGCCTTGCATGAAGGAATGCATATCGCCCGCCACCATCCAGGACTTTGTTTTAGACGAAGATAATGGTCAGAAAAAATGCAGTAATAGCAGTTCTGGTCAAACCTTGAAAATAATGTGCAGTCTCATGGAATGTGTTAGAACTCAGTGTGGTGAATTACTCTCAGCTACTACCACGTAAAACACGTGTCAAACTCAAGGCCCGCGGGCCAGATCCTGCCCCTGGTAGCATTTTATCTGGCCCCTAAAATAACATTTAAATATTATAAGATCTGGCCCTCCAGTTTAGGACAGATTAGGTCTCTTTTGCTTCTCATTTTGTTTAGTGAGGTCTTCCTGAGCCCGTTACTTTGAAGCCAAGTAAATAAGTTTTAATTTCTCAGGAATCTTTGATTTTTATGTGAAAAGGACAACGGAGAGAATCAAATGAGGCCGATCAAACTCTTGTTGATAAACTCGCAGGCAACAAACGATATCAGATATCTTTTACTGTATTTTATTCTTGTTTTAAAGTTAAATGTTAGAAGCTGTATGGTCAGATTTTTGTTGATGGCTTTTTAGCTGTTTTATTGGACAAAAAAATGATAAGAAAGACATAAGAAATGAACGCTAACGTGTCTTTTAAAGTTCTTTCTATGTTTCTTTGTTCATTAAAGTATATTTATTCTCAATTCTATATAATATGAAACTGGGAAAAGCTGTTTGATATTTTTATATGAATGATTTGACATCTTACATCTAAAACAAAGATTAATTTCTGTATGTTTATTTTAAAATATAAACACTGATTAAGATTGCTCCTTAGCTAGGACCAAGTTTTTAATTTTGGCCCTCCTATGTCACTAAGTTTGACTTTTCTTACATAAAACTTTAGCTTAATATCTACAGTTTTTACCAAATTATAGCCGTTTTTGTGTTGGCTTAGGGTGATTACTTGTGGTGGCCATCTTTAATTGACTAATCAGTTATTGCCGTGCATGCATCCAAAGGTCACTTTGACAGTTTCAATAACATCCACCTAGTGGTTCATGAGATATTTTCCTAACAAACAGAGTTGACTCCAAGACTTAACGGCAAAGTTTTAAACAAAGATTTTGTAGAACTTTTAGCATCTAAAATAGGACGATCAGCCATTAGACCTTGTTTTAACTCCTGAAAGTGCATTCAAAGCCGCCTCTGTTTTCTGCTCAGGCTCACCTTCCCTTGGCTCTGTGCCACTTTACTCCCACAGGAGGTAAACCACAAACCCGAACATCAGCTTCTCCTCGTCGTCAGAGCGCAGGTTTGGATCACAGCAGAAACTGTTCTGTGTGTCGTTTCCTAATGATCTCTAATTGCAAATTGAAAACCTGCACTCAGATCTGAGTGCTGAAGAGCTACTTGTGTAGCTGTAATTGTTTTGAGTCTTGTTCTGTGATGCTTTTGCTGACGTTGCACTCATAGTGAATGCAGATTGAACAAAACGGATCCAAAGTCAGCATCAGAGAGCTGATGGGAGGGTTTGAACCACCGTGTTACTCAGAATTCTGATATGAAACAAGCGTATGTGTACAAGAAGCTCTGTTGGAGGAAGGCGTGTTATTTCAGGTACCAGTGAGATGATGAAATACAATCCAGGAGGTTCAGTTTGCAAAATAGATCTCTGAGAAGTGTGTAATACAGTGAGAAGATTTCCTATCTGTGGGAACTTCTCATTTTATCTGGCACAGCTGCAGCTGCTACCTGAAAGCAGAGAAACTTACTGTTCACATTATATATTCTGCTCAGCTTCAAATTTCTGAGGGCTCGGAGTCTGAAGCGGCTCTGACTCACATCTGTGGTCTCTTCGAAATGAATGAGAGTAAAGAGTGGAAAAACTGGAGTGAAACAAGAGAAAGAAACTCATTTTCAACAACACAAAAGAAATACATGTGAGCAAATTTAGTCCAAAGGTTTGTGGATGTGATGCAAAAAGCTCTGCTTTAAAAATCATTCCTTTATTTATGTATTAAAACAAGGAAAATAAAATGTGTAGCATCTAGCTAAACCTCTGTTTTCACAAGTTGATGACCAAATTTTGTTCAATAATCAGCTTTATCTGTAAAAAAATTTTATTCCTAAATTTATGCCTCAGTAGTTTAACAATGTCTAAAAGTTAAAACCGTTAAAAACATGATTTCAACACAAACAGGCTTATTCTGAACAGTTAGGCTTCATATGTGGATTTTTATTGTATTCAAAGTAAAATGATGTAAATTTATCTGATTTATAAGAAAATTAAGCTGCTTTCCAACTATCAGTAAACCAGTAGTTACACTAAGCACCTGCCCAGGTGTTTAAAAATTGCAACAAATAAAGTCTAGAAGGCAGAAAAACTGCTTATAAGCAAGCAAAAGTGGCTATTTGTGCAGGTAATGTTGTGTACACTTTATTTATTTTATAAAGAAAGAAATACACAAACAACTGAAAGTCAAGCCGAGGTCTGGAAAACAAAGAAAAAGAATCATAAAAAGCTCTTTGTTTAAAACTCTGGACTCGTACGGCAGTAAAACCTTCAGATTTATCTCTGTGGGGTTTAACCGTAACTAGCACTGATCCAACAACTAAACTGAACTTTTATAAAAACAAACATCAAGCTGTTAAGATCGAGGACTGCAGACATCTGGTCATCTTGTTATTCAAACTCATAAAAACTTAGCTGAACTTTTCATTCACATTCAATAATGTGTTACTCTGTATATTTGTATTAATGTAAAAATGTTTTCAAAGTAAAACATTTCCCTGAAGGAACAGTGGGACACAGGAACAAATGGATTTCTCTCTTTCTTTAGAGACTACTTAGAGTCAACCATTTTCTGAGGCCAATCTAAACACTGCTGCCCACTTCCTGTTCTGCAGTCATCCATTTTTCTGTTTTTTTTTCTCCACTCCTGACCCCCCAACACCTCGGGCTCTTTTCTCATCTCCCACCCCGCTGTGGCCTCAATTTAACTCGTCTTTTCAGAACACTTCCATTTGACGCGGAAAATGAAGTTATTCTGTTCTGAGGGGCGATGAACAAAAGTGAGTTCTTGCTGACGGGACACCTTTTCCATTTCCTCTTAAAAGCAAGAATAACTGACTAGGAGGGAAATCTTCAGTGCTAGGACAAAAGATACAAGTGGTTCCAATTGTATTCGGTAGTTAGAGCTTTCTAAACACGTCAGCATTTATTCGTAGGTGAAGCTGGTCTCATACGGCTCCTTTTACAGAACCCAAGCACAATGGTCTAAAAGCTCGACTTCATTCTAGACTTTAGACACATTTGCTTACAAAACCTTTTCACTTTAACATGAAGGTTTGGTTTAATATTGTTTATCTTCTAGAACCACACTTTAAAAGGTCTGAACTATCCATCCAAAAACGATAAAAGGTCAAGGCAGAAAGCCATGCACAGATTTAGGCTAGCACCATCAGCTGCTTGTGTTTTGAAAAATAAGAATAAAATACAAAATCTAATTTATTGGATCAGCTGAAAGATTTATTGCTTGTATTTCACAATTTATATGCACCTAAAATCCATTAATCTCTAAAAAAAAAAAGATACTACAGATGGTAACTGTTTCAAACAGCACTGTAGTTTAATACGGTTAAAAATGTGTTCCCTGTCACATTGAACAAACACAAACCACCAACTCAAACTCACAACTGTCTCAGGATTCTTTTCACGACTAAAGATGGACAACAAATGCTCAGAGCGAACTTAACATGAGACCACTTAAAACTCGACATGAACTCCGCAGGCCTGAAGTTACAGAAACGTCCTCAGCGACTTCTGATGAGTTAGAATCAAAAAAGAAAACTAAAAGAATAGAAAGGTCTCGTGTGAATGATCTGAACTCCAGGTGGAGTTCAGAAACTGTAGTGAGTTCATCTGTAAACATTTACTTTTGGTTTGTCTGCAGACGATCTTCAGTCTTTATTTGGAGGCTACATTCCTATTTTTACCATTAAAGTTGATCTTGACCTGCTCACTCTTTTACCCAGTACTTTTTTCTATAAAAAAATATAAACCTTCTAAGTTGACGTATTATTATAACTTACTTCAGATACCATTTATGATAAATGTATCATGTTAAAAATGCATATATTTTAATGCTACGATAATTCACACACCCTCTACAGTACTGTTCTTGGATTACTCCTTGATATGAGGTTTCTGGGAGGTATAATCTGACTTTGATTTTATCTTAAGTGAACTTTAAACATTACAAACTGCATTGTTTTCCACATATATTGATGATTATCATAAAGTATATACAATCCAAACACACAAAGCTTAGTATCTCTAAGAAATGCATATCACCTGCCGCCTTTTAAGCCAGAGGATTAAACTGAGATCATCTTGTGCCACACAGTTACAGGAGTCTTATGAGTGATCTTATTCCATATTGAGAGATCTTGTGAGATCTGTTAGTGCTCAGAATAAGAGTTGAGGATGACTCTCAGCTACTACCGCACCAAATTTTAGCTCAGTTTCTGTTAAACTGACTGAGTTAGAGCCATTTCTTTGACAGTTTTTCTTCGCTGTGGTGGCTATCTTGACTCTAAAAGTCAATCAGTTGTAGACGTACATCTAATCATTACTTTGAGTTTTAATACAATGAATCCAGTGGTTCATGAGATATTTTGCTAACAGACAAACACAGTTGAAAGTAAAAGCAAACGAAATCTGCATAAAAAGATACTATTTTAATGCTGATTTCTTTGTCTTAGCATCTATGAATGAAACCATTTAGTTGCCTCTCTTTGCTTCACTTTAATCTCTACCTACAGCTGAACAAAAACCCTAAAAGTTCACTTTACAACCTAAAAAGCTCACACTTTAGTTTGTTTTGCAGATTCATTTTACTGAAGCTTCTGACTCGCCCTGCTTTTCAGCCCTTTCCATTTGGCAGATCTTTATATGAATGTAGTAAAAATCCTGCTTGGAGCAGCTGCTTGTGGGGGGAACAGGCCAAAAGAAAAGATGGTGTGACACAAACACTCTGACCACGGACGGCGCTTACTTATGTCTCACCTGGAACTCTTTATTGTTTGCCTCAAAAGCTTTTTTCTTTTCTTCTCAGCTTTAAAGTTTGCACAGTAAAAGCTTTATTTTTGCTTTGCCAGTTCGATTCACTTTACCTCTATTATTCCACCCCCCTCCCGAATTTGAGTCCCCTCAGCACACTTTCGCCCCCCTGGCTGATCCACACAGCGTCTCTGCTCCCTTGGTTTGTAGCCCCCACGGTGCGCGAGTTGGCAGGAGAGAGACGGCAGCCAGTAGGAGGCAGGCCAGGCCTGCCAACAAGTGTTGCCGCCCCGCTGAGCGGCTGGCCCCCGCCATCAGCTGCTGGGCTGAAACGCTGCGCCGAGACGACAACGGGAAGAATGAGGGTGTGCAGATCTGAGTTAAACAATCGCACACGACATGGATTGTGTTACCTGGCGCCTTCCTGCTTCTCTAACCTCCCCCTGCACTACAAACACACAGAGATTCAGGGAACTGAATGTGTGTGTATCATGAGATCATCTTCAGCTGGGAAATGACAGATTTGTAGCAATTTTGATCAAACTTTGAAAATAACGTTTTGCACAAACCCATGTAATATCTCACCTGATCTGTTAGCTCGGAGCTAACAGATGTTTCAGGAAAGACTGTCAGCTTTTATTGCACCAGATTTTAGCTCCGTACCTGTAAAAGTCACTGAAGTATGGCCGTTTTTGTGTAAGCTAAGGTCGATTAGCTGTGGGTTAATCACCTGTAGAGGTCAACCCAATATGAAAGTTTCATTCAAATCTGTTCATTCACGACAACGGTAAAAACACAGAGACACACGGGCAGAAACACTGTTGCCCCCCCCACCGAAGTTAAAAGGGTGATAACAAAACAGCATGTAGTTTTTACCCGTGCAGATGAAGAACTTGGACTCTCCGACACTTAACTCCACTTTGTTCAAGGATATGGACACCTGCAGGGCAGCTGTAAGGAAGAGAAAGACAGAAACATATGAGTTACTACAGGCAGGAGTGTTTCTCCAACCAACAGACGTAACAACAAACAACTGGTTTAGAAACATTGGCTTTCTCAGACCTCAATTCCCTAATCTTACATCTCCATTTACTGCAACAAGAATGCCTTTGTATAAAAAGGAAGCTTCTGAGAACCCCCCCCCCCC
>NC_051452.1:9747223-9801211 GCF_001649575.2 Kryptolebias marmoratus | reverse complement strand
CCCCCCCCCCCAGACTATTCCAAGTTTTACACAAACAGTAGTTGCTATAAAGAATAGTTTGTTTCTAATCAAAGCTGAACTTCTTTCAGAATTCCTCGGAACAACAGAGCTTTCCTTCCATCCGGAGCGTTCACACACAGATTGGTTTCCATTAGACACATGGCTGTTTTGCAACAAGCTTGTCAGTCAAATGGTACAACACAAATGGGATCCCTCCTGCCTGTGGTTATCACTAACGACAGTTGAACAACAGTAGGGTGCAAATTTCAAACGCTGTGAAAGAAAGAGAACCAGCTAATGGTTTTGGTGTCTTTTCTGGGGGAAAACCAATTCTTTTGGATCCTCGATTTCAAATCAGGGAAGGAAATTCTGCCTTCCATGAACCTTCAGCAAAAATACCACGGTTTCACAGTATTAAAACAAACATCTTAAAATGCATCACAATTTATTTGCTTTTGCTTCAAAACGAACATGAGTTTGTATTACATTTGCTGCCAAATGATATCCCACACTGCTGTATTGTTATTTTAATTCTGATGCTTTTTTAACCAATTTGTGATCAGCATTTTTTTTATTCATAACACTTATAAGTTTTAACATGAGGACTGAAGTTTTAATTTAACGCTACTCGTTGGCAAAATTATAAAGACCAGTCAAAAAAAAAATCACAAGGAAACAAAATGTTCCACACAAGGCAACATCTATAAAAGGAGACATTTGGGGTTAACTTGTATGCACTGATATGCTCAGATGTGTTAAGTATGCAGATAAAAGTGCTTTGTTTACATTGAATGCGTACCCACATTTCAGTATCACTTATCAACACCTCCGGGAAACCACTAAGCTCCTTTAAACTGCACCATATAATATAGTTCAGGATAGACTCTTTATATTTGAAATCATAGTTTGCACTGAGAACCTTTATTCATTAGTATTGAGAACAAACTTAAGATTGAAATTTAATTTAAATGTAGCCTCATTGTTGTTTTTATTCATAGTTATTTATAGTTTATTTCATATTCTAAAGTAATTGTGCCCATATGACTAACTCTCTGCTCTTTGTAAAGTAACATTGAGAGCCTGATGAGTCAATGTTATTGAATTAATTAGTTAGGTTATTAGCCTCCATACTGACTCTAAAGTATAGCTTATATATAGTCCACCTTCTAACAGGCTAACTCTTGTAGCTTGTTGCAAACGTTTGTTTCAGCGTTATCTTGAAAACAAAGACCAGTGCTGCTTCTCTGGTAGATGACCTCAGACTGAGTTATCAGTCGGATAAAACACACAACCAACCAACTACGTCTTTTTTTACGAGCATAAACGTTTAGAGGAATCTGCTTCTGTACACAACCGAATGACTCGGAGGAACAGGTGGGAGAGACGGAGCGCTGTGTGAGCGGAGGGGGGAATAAAAGAAACCGAAAATCTCTTTGTCTCTGGTAACTTATTAAAAAGGAGCTTATACCATCGTCACAGTAAGAGAAAAAACGTAGTGCTTTTAACACTGACTTTTTAATACTTTGAAACTGGCAACTAGAACATTCGTAGTTAGGTAACATGTATTTGTATCAGCGGTGGAGAAAAACATTGCAGTAGAGGTGGCTGTGGAACCAACTTGGCAAAGTCAAACTCAAACTAATCAAAGGCCATTTGTCTGCACCTATTGTGGCCAATATAATGACACACAATAGGTGCTCCAATGAAGGTTTTAAAGGCAGCTATCTGAAAAGGAGTTGGACAGCAGCCGTATCTCACGTGTGTTTATAAAAAAAGAGGGAATGAACAAGTTGCAGATGAGATGCAGACAGAGAGCATCTGAATTACAGCTGACAATGTGTCTAGATGTCGAATGTGATGAGTAATGATTGGCAGCTCAGCGGGGAGAAGGTCATTCCTGGGCCACGGGCTCCTGACGCAGCGGTAGTCACACCACATTGCTGATGTTTGATGAGCCTGTCATATCTCAGCTCGCCATCTTTAACCATCCGTTGGAGCCGGTTAGGACCAACATCCAAACCCCACGCAGAGACACACACCGACTAGCTGAATATTAATAACACCCTAATGGATGGTAATACGCTCTACAACACTGTAAACCAGCTCAGGGCGCCTGTCAATAATCGAGGAAATGATGAAATCATTAGCTGCTGCTTCTCGGGGGAGGATAGCTGCAGCCTGCGGCAGCATCACACTCAGCCTGCTCTTCAGCTGGATGTCGTGACCCCAGGCTGCCTATAGATGGCAGGAGAGAGGCACCGCCATAACTCCATCTTTGATACAGGAGCTGATTTATCAACACATCTGCTAACCTCTGTCATGTAACTCAGTTATAGCTGGTCAGCAGCATCACTCAGCAGGAATAATTAGAAAAAACTAGTAGGCTGGTGATGCACACATTTATGCTTCAAATACATACAATTATGATTTGTATCCAACTATGGCACACACTTAGTCACAATAAATGTGAATGCGCTGCCGTCTGTTAGCAAAATATCTCATGAACAACTGGACAAATTTTAATCAAACTCCCAGAAAGTAATCATTGAATGAACATCTACAACTGATTAACTTCTGGATTCAATCCAATTCAGGATGGCTGCCACAGCTAATCAACATTAACAAACACCAAAATGGCCGTAACTTAGACAATATTACAGACACCGAGTTAAAATTAGGTGTGGTGGCAGCCGAGAGTCATTCACAACACATACTCTGAGCGTGACATCCTGTGCCAGCGCATGTGATCAAACTTTATTTTGAAGGTTAAACCGAAACGGCGACAAGTCCAACATGGGATGATTCTAGTCTAAAACTCCAGCATGAAAGGTGGCAGGTGACATTTTTTCAAGGAATGTTAAGCCTCTGAATCTGTAACAATGAAAATTAGTCAGTCTTTTTTGTGTGTGTGTGCCAATAAGTACTTTTTAAATAAATAAGTCAGCTTCCTAAATAACATTATATGAGACTAACGTCTATGAAACATCTTTGAGAGGATTTCACTTTGTCCTTAGTATGCTCATACTCTGCTGAATTAGACTGAAACATAGGAGAAACACCCAATTTCTGCTCACTGAGAAACTCATACATGGTTTCAGATTCATTCAAATGCTGTTCTCAGGCTGATTAATCATGTCTATTTAACCCTGTGCCCTTCCCCAGTGCCTGTGTCTAACTTAAGGCACATTCCAATCAGCCCTTCAAGTACTTTAAAGGTTTTCAATTATTAATTGATTCCACATCGTTCATGGTGTGCGTGATTGATCGCGTAATAAGTCGCTCGCAAGAAGCGGCAGGTGGAAGAAAAATGGCCCGAGTCTTTTCTGTTCTACTCCAGTCATCAGTGTGAATAATAGAAATCGGCTCACACTGGAAAATGTAAGAGTTCGGTTGGCATTTTTTAAGTTGAAACGCACATCACAACATCTCGGCTGCAAATGTGCACTGGCATTTTAATGAGACCGCTGACTGGATTTGAAAAATGACACAGAGAATTTGTTTACTCTTGCCGGGAGGAGACAACACGAGACATGCTAATTATGTCAATTTTCAGGCACGGGTTGTTTTTCTTCAATCGGCTTATTAAGGTGCGCGGGTCAATATGTTATGAGCCTGGTAACAATTATCAGCTCCAATTATTATCTCTTTTGAGAAGCACTGGAGACAGGCAAAATAAGACAACAAACAAAAACATTGATTGCCATTTGTAAAGTGTCAGAGATGGTCGATAATCTACCTTACTTCAGCTTCCCTAACAACAGGGAGCCAGGAATGGTTTCAGCATCTGAAGAATCTCGTGGAGAAAAAAAAAAGAAAACAAGCAAGAATCTCCCCTCACAGTTGCTTATTTAAACCTTTAAATGGGTTTGGCACTGAGAAAAGTTAACAAAATAAATTACTGGCAGGTGCTCCACTAAACCTAATAATCCTTCTAGTATTCTGCCTGTTTTAAGGTAATTACTACCATCAGTGTAATTCCCAGTTCATACACACCATGTCCACAGTGATCTTTGCTGTCAGATGTCACCAAGAAAGTATTTTGGAGCAAAATACATCTAACATGAGTAGACCCACACCATAGATGACCATAAAGCATTTCTAGTAAGTCTAATCCTAACTATCATTAAAAGCAAAAGTCGATCCATGATTTACTCGGTCACATTCTCTTACAAAACTAGTTTAAAAGCAAAATTAAAACTTCCCACATCATTCCAGCTGATACTCTGTCAAACTGATAACCAAAGCAAAATGGAAAAAAACAGATGTTATAAAAGTTAAAAGGGAAGATAATGAATAAAAGCTCAGCAGCTCAATCTTAAGTGAGTTTCATGTTTCCCAATAATTCATAACTGGTACAGTTTTATTGTCCCACCCCACCCATGGGTGGCATAATGACTTAACTTATTTTTACTACAGTTTTCCTTCTTCTGATCTGCACAAACATGAGCAGAAAACAGGAATTAAAACAACTGAAACCAAAGCCAAAAGAAAGAAAACAAGTGTGCTCAAATTAGAAAACACAAAGTAAAGTTTGTCTGACTTTGTCTAAAGTCTAAATCATCAGTAACATAATTGTAGCTACTTGGCTAATTTATTTTCTTTAGTGTTTCGGCTGTCTGTTTTTTTTTCTTTTTTTGGGAGGACAGAAAAAACTCCACCTCAGGCATGCTAACATTAGCTAAACTGTTGTGACTTGAAGCAAAAAGAAACATTTGCATTTAACCTTGAACACTTCAAACAGCAGAAACTAAAATGTGTCTAAATTAAAACATTTATACATCTACTTGCAGGCAATTTGATTTGAGAAGTTTGAATGCTGAATGAATGCTTTCGTAGGGAGCTAATGCTAACACTAACATGACACGGGCTCAAGTATCAACAAGGTTAAAGAAAAGTACAGTCCACTTCAGGAGTGTCTGAAATAGATTAAGAGTATTTCATGTTTAAAGCTAAGAAATTTGTCAAATAGTAAAATGATGACCAAAACTGAGCATTTACATATTTCAGCCACAAATAGTCTATTGGTTTTACCTTTTTTGTGGTGTCCAAGTCTTAACATGCTATGCTTCAGATTCATACTTGCCAACCGACCCGCATTGGGTGGGACAGTCCCACATTTAGCCCCCCCTGTCCCTTGTCCCGCATCACCCTGTGCGGGACAGCCAAAAGTCCCGCATTTGGCCCTGACACGCCACACTTTGTATTTCTCACGCAAAAAAAAAGACACATGCACATGGCCTTTTTGTCACTTTAACACTATATTTAGCGAGTTTTTAAGATCCCTCTAGCATTTTTTTAAAGCGACTAGCGACAAATCTAGTGACTTTGGCGGCTAAATGTGAGAAAGCACTCATTCTGCAGCGTACTGTAAGCCCCGCCCACTTCCCCAAGCACTGACAGCTGTCAATCTCACAGCAGAGAGGAGACCCGCTCCACTCTGTGTCCACAGTGGCGCTCCCGCACGCCCCCTCGAGCATGTGCAGGAGCGCGATTGTTTTCGTGTGAGTCGTGTTGTCATCTGATGACAGAGAGCTAAAGATGGAGAGGCAGAAAGATAAAGATGTAGGCATGAAAGAAAGCTTTTCAAAGTGGTTGAAAGACAGCAGGAAGTTCTGTCTGAGCATAAAGAGGAGGCCTGGAAATGTTCAGGTTAGCTAAAGCTACTAATTACTCATAAATAACAAGTTACAGCTGTTTACTGATCAGTATTTACAATATAACAGCTGAGAGGATGGAGAGAAAGATCAAAACTTGAAAGCCCTGATCTTAAGCAACTATGAGATTCCTCCATTAATTTAATTTTGAAATCCAAGTAAAAATATTTTGAGTATGTGTTTAATAAACCGTTTTTAAATCCAATGTGTAATATGTAAGCTTATCCTATATTTCAACTGTCAGAAGAATGTCGTTCTTTATATTAAATTCAATCTCAAAGTAATAAAACATTAAATATTTAGATTTTCATGGTCTTTTCCACTTATAATACATACTGATTCCAACTGTGAGGCTTTCAATCAAAGCTTACTTTAATTTATAATCTTTTACTAGGTGGTAAGGCTTTGTTTTTTGTGATATAAAGCCTTACCACCTCGTAGAAGGTGGTGAATCAAAGTATCAAACTTATTGAATATACTTTTTTACATGTAATTAATATAAACACAAAATTTGAATAATTTATTATTCCTTTTAATGAACTAAAAAAAATATATTCTTGTAACAAAGATGTTTGCCATACTAATTCAATATTTATCCCAAACTGAAACAAACAAAAAAAACCTCCATAGTTTTAAAAACTGTTCAAGCAGTGACACGTGTAGCTCAAATTGGTAAAAACAACCAAACAGTTGCTGTAGCCAGAAGCCACAGAACAATAAAGACTGATTTTAAAAGAACAAAATAAGCCAAAACATTACCAATTCCCAGCTAAATTGCTAGAACGCCATTAATTAGGCTGAATGTAATGTCTTCTGTGCAGTTTGTTGGCCATAAAATTAAGCAACCATTTACCAACAATCCCGAATAAACCTAATAAATTGATAACACCAGTGTCTGACATATTGTTAAACACTAATGCTCAGCTGGGAGGAACCAACCTCAGAGGTAGGCAAGAGGCTAACATTTTACATAACTTGGAAATTATAAGAACTAATGCAACATTGGTCTACTTGCCATCAATAAAGTCCGAAGGACTAAAATTAGAGTGGACTGAAGCGCTGTCGGATTTAGCAGCAGGCTAAATCCAAACGTTGGGTAAAGAGGAAAGTGTCCAATCAGCTGGCAGGAAGGGAAGAATATAATTCTGTAATCCTTCACTCTATGAAAAGCTGAATTATAACCAATAATACACCAAAAAGAACGTGCCTCTGTGCATTTGTACATATAAGAGTGTGGGAAGGTGCATGTGAGCTGCATTCCCTTTCATTTCTGAATGCGTGGGTGGAAGGGAGGTTCTGTGTGTATTTGTCCAAGTGTAAGTGCGTAAATGTTCTTAGCAAACAGAGCATTTATGCCCTGGGGCCTGAAATGCTCAGCTTTAATTGTGTGTGATTTTGAGGAGAAATAAAAAAGAATCCTTCCCTTGAGTCACAGTAAAAGACAAGTGGAGAAAAGAGCTGGTAGACGAATAGCAAAAGAAGCAAGGAGATAAAATACTAATTACTGTGTTTTGTATTCAGCTGAATGTGTCTTTTTGCATTTCGTAAAAGGTGTTGGTTAAAATATAGAAAAAAAAGAAAAGACCGCAGATGAAAATTAGCTTCAAAACTATAGAGCAGTCAGCATTCCTGAACGCTACATCTCTCAGATGAGCTTTGGAACCAAAGGGTGGTGCAGGCAGGATTAGAGGATAAAATTCTTGGCCCCATAAACCATCTTGGTGGGGCCCTCATGCTCACTTCATCAATATCTCCAACCCACAATTTCAAAGCCCTTTTCATCTCAGGCTTGCTGAGGGCCCCTTCCTGCAGGGGATCCTCCCCCAGTCCTACACCCTTGGGTACAGGTGGACATATTTAGACAGAAAGGCGTTATTTATGACTGGATTTATTGGAGCAAATTTGGTTAAAAATGTAAAATGTTTTGCTTTTTTAGAGTTTGCATTGTTTCCTTGTAGTTAGACAGTGGAAGAGCGGAACATTTTTGTCGGGTACCAAAGTTTCTACAATGCATTTCATATATACATACACACACAACTATATATTTCTCAAATTACTACAACAAAAATGGACTTAAAGAAGCAGAACGTGCCACTCAAAATGATCAAAAAAGTACTTGTTTTGTTGCAATAAAGACAGATTGACAGTATTTGATATACTAAGAGCAAAAACAAACTACATTAAAACAAAATCTAAGCTAACAGGTTTGGAAGTCATAATTTTTAACACATAGGATATGGACTCTACAAGACTTTCAACTTCAGATTTCAGCTGCAAATTTTCTTATGGTGCAACGTGGAGAAACCACTGGGTGTTTCATGAGTTTTTTTTATCTAAATCAAATAAAAACAAAACTGATAAAGTCTGTTGGACAAAACGTACTGATCGTCTTGCCAGAGACCTGAAATCAAAACTTAACCTACAGCCCGTCAAGCAGCTGAAAAGGTTGTAATGACTAGAAAGAAACCTCAACACTGACTGCAGACGTCCAAGGTTTTGTCTCGTTTAACCAATCTTCTTTTTCCATTTTGGCAGCGTGCACCACATAGTTGCCAACTGCCGTCTCCGTCTTGGGGGTCTATTAAGCTTTTAGCTGTATTTTATTTGAATGCTTTAGACTTTGCAACAATGCAGTCTGATAAACAACACGCTGCAATGCAAAGTAATGAGCTGGTTTCTTTCTGATTTGCTGTCACCAGTGTTACAGACGGAGCCAACCACTTGAAGCACCTTTAACTCCCCACTTCCAGAAGTGAGTCCTGAGCACCCATTACCCTTTAGCCAAGGCACCGATTGTAGCCTCAACTTATTGAGTTCATTCTACTCTCCATTTGGTCAACAGTTACAATGGAAAAACTACAAAACACTCTATATGTATTGTATTTTCCGTCAGGATAAGTTGGCCATTTCTTAAAGAAAAAGAAAAAAGCAGTGTTGTTGCTTTTGTGCACTTGATGTATGCAAGTCTGTCAAATTTACCTGAGTGTTTTCCAATCCGTCTGGAGTCCAAACTTTTTATTTTTTATTTATTTATTTTTTTAAATCTGCGCCTCAACTTAACAAGCCTGCTTTCATGCGGCAGCAGTGAAAGCTGGCTCCACTCAGCCAACCGTGTCCAATTGTATCGACGTACAGTATCAGGCCACGTGCACCGTCTCAAACACAAACCACAGCTACCCATTATCTTCTCCCGCACACCTCTTCTGTATCTGCTTTTCACTCGCCCAACTGCTTTGTGATTTAAGTCTCCCTCCTTAAGCCTCTTAAGCTCCGAGCTGCAGTGGCCTTCGTGGACCTTGTGTGGCGACATGCAAATACACAGATGTGTGTTTTCAGACAGATGTGTGATCTTTTGCTAATTAGTTTGAAAGCAGGACCTTGATCTTCTCTAGCAGGTGGCTGAAATGACATGTAGTGCTCATTTTATTCACACCGGCACCGTGTCCCTATGGCCCTTTTCAGACAGGGAAAATAACCAAGCATACCATATAGATATATACTGTACAAGCTGCTATCGTTACCATATGTTTCCTTTCATCTATGCCTGCAGCGTTCAGGATAAATATGCATCTCTTCAAAAGATACATGAAGGCTTTGCAGGCTTTATCAGCCGGTACATTTTTCATTTTGGCACTTGTGCCTCTTTGTATCAGATTAAAGAAAATATGTAGACAGATTTTGGGCTACTGAAACTGCTAATAAAATACATTTTCAAACCTAAACGCTCATCAGAATCTGAATAAGAAAAAGCTTTTCTTTAAAGTGCTGAATTACCTTGTAGATTTTTTTCCTCTCCATGATAATTACATTCATTCTGTATTAAACCCATAAAACCTTGTACTACCTGCAATTATTTGGGTAAAAGCTATTTAAAATGAAAGCTTCACAATACTTAGAGATAATACTTTTTTTTTTAAACTGTGAAAGACACTTCACACACAGCGATGATTCACTCAAAAAACCCCAGTTACCTCTGGTCACTGAGCTTTTGTTGTTCAGCACTGGAAATGTAAAAATGGGCTTCAGTTACTGTTTATTGTGTACTTTTCTGAATCCAAAACAAAAACTGCAAATTAATTTGGAACCACAAAACAGAATAAATACATCAGCTGGTCAATTTCTTTTTATTATTGGATTTTTTTTTTCTTTAGCAGTCAGTGTGTTAGTTTACAGGGAACATGCAAATAATCATGTAAGAAAATTGCAGGCACGAGATTACATTTCATTAACTTCAGTATTTATCTGCATTTTGTGCTTTAATCCAGTAAACCACCTAGATTAATCTCAAAAATGACAAATGTTTCAATGTATTCAAGTGTGTCGGTTACTAATCCTGAATTTCTGAGCTGTTTTTTGATTTATTGAACCATTTATAAAATTTTAATTGCACATCCTCATGATTATAGGTGTTTAAAAAGCATAGGGGTGAGTCAAACAGTGGAGTCTTCTGTGGTTGTTGGTGCTTTAAAGCAAATAAAAATGTTTTTTTTTTTCTTGTCCACGTGTAAAAACCATTTTGGACTTTGCCAGCACACAAGCAGTTGTGTTAGGATGATCATTTTTGGTCTGATTTGCTCTAAAGTTTGACAAAGGTGTTCATAATAAGGTCATAGTTTCACATTCCTCTCTGATTGGTGGAAGTGATGCAAGCTGATTTATATTAACATACACCAACATTGTTATACTGACGACCCGCAGCTTTATCTGACTCATCTGCTGCTCGAACTCCAGCCCTTAGAGACAAAAAGAACTGGATGTGATGTCTTATATATTGATTTTATATATTTATTTTCATTTAATTTTCAGTGTCTTTAAGTCTATTGTTTTTATGGTAGTTTTGTAGCATTTATTCTTCTATTGTTTGGGTTAAATATCATCTACTTTTTTGTTTTATATTATCTTTCATCATTATTTCATGCACTGTTAGGCACTTTAAGTTCCCTCTGCGTTTGAGAAGTTGTATATGAATAAAGTTCAGTTGAATTGATCAAATGTGTATTTAGGTAGAAGTTCTGCAGATTTATCAAAGTAAATGGCAACTCCAGAAGCTAGGAGAGGAGCACCAGCATGTACTGCTGTTGGATGAAGAAGATCAGAAATGGGGAAAAGAAGAAGTTTGTGTGATTAAGACTGTTTAGGAGACGACAGCCGACTTCAACCTAAAGGTGGCATTAATCTACTGGTATGTTTAATAGTATATTTAAAAGAACAGAGAAAGAAATAAACTGAATTGTTTACCAGCATTTTTCCCAATTTTTGTGCCACTCTGGGGTTTGAGCAATATTTTGTCCAAATAGGGACTGCAGGAAATCTCACACACCATTTCCTCAAGACAAGTGATTTTGTTGTTTTTCTTCCTCTGTTTGTTGTTTGTCTGGCGGCCTTTTTTGTCTGCTGATTGTTTTCCGCCACCTTTTGAATGCGAGTCTTATTGTCAGACATGGTGGTCACAATCTAACCCAGGCTGTAAAGTCTGGGACCTGGCTGACCCTTGTGGACTGGTACCGATGACATCTGTGGTGACGGTTAAGCAGGCAGGTTGCACGAATTCAGTCTTAGCCACTATTTTTTTTAGACAACATCAATTAGTAAGTTAGCTAAAAACACTATTTCATTTAGACATAAATCTTTAGATAGTTGCAGATTAGTTGGTTTTAATATTGAAGTAAAGTTAGACTTTATCAGCTGTTTGTAAAAAGGACTAAAAATACCAAAAAATTCAGATAAAACCAGTATTTTAGCTGCAACAGACTGGTTAAAGACTACAAATGGTTTGAAAATACGCAGATTTTCAGTTGCAGTTTCCATGAATTCATACGAAGGTTTGTTAACATGTTGTGTAAAAGTTAAGGGACATTTCTGCAACTATACTGCAAAACTGCAACAGTTAGGGGCTCCAGGTATATTCATATCACCGATAGATCGAACCTTTGCAGTTTTGGTCAATTCATACTAATTTTTCTGTTTAAATTTAGCAGTTGTAAAAGCTAATCTATTTATATCTTCCTATATGAAACATCGGGTTTTCAGTATAATCAGAAACAACAGAGGTGACTTGAACTAAATTAAATCTGTGTGCACAACAAACACAGGTATGTAAAACTGCTCCCCGAATATTCACAAATATCCCACAGCACCTTTGAAATATACAGGCCACAGAACATCCTAGGTATTTTCTCATAATCTAGGTCTCCTTTATCCTCCATCACAAAAATAAGATTTCTATTCCAGATTATGCATAAACTGGAGCCCCACACGGTGATAGAATAAATCCCATTTTCTTGGATATTGTGCTCATATTTATGGAAACACAAAGAGAAAAAATGGGACCTGTAAACACCGTGCGAGATAATACCGTTATCCACATTCCCTTTTTGAAACCACAATCATGCTTCACAGGATATCTTACAGAGAAGCTTTGACCATTTCTAAAGTATTTTTTCTATTCTTTATCAATCTTTCTGGACTCAGAGTCCTGTGTCTAATCTATTAGTCCTATTTTTCTTATCTCTGTCGCCCTACCGTGTCTATTCCACGCTTTCTTCTCTTACATCTCTGCTTTTTGACTATCTTTTCAGGTTGAAACCAGTTATTGAAAACCATACCTCAAAAAGACTAGATGGGCAAAAATGCAGCCTAGAAACCTAACTTTTAGTTGTTAATTGTTTATTTTCAAAATAGACCTAGAGCAGGTTGGTATTCTTTGTTTTGTTACCTTAAAACGTGGAATTAAATTGGAGTTTGAGTAATTATCCGACACAAAATACTCCAGGTTATTGGGGAGAAATGAAGCTTAAACCATAACTCTAGAAGATCTAAATGTCAAATGACCCCAGTAAATATACACACCTGTTCTCAATCAGCACCAGTGCATTGGCCTACCATCACACACCATGAAGACCAAGGAACTCACCAAACTGCTCAGAGACAAAGTTTTTAAGAAGTACAGATCAGGACTGGGTTATAAAAACCATCCCAAACCATAAACATTTCATACAGCAAGATATATTATGAGAAAATGGAAAGAATATGTCAACATAGCAAACTTGCCAAGAGAGGGTCGTCCAACAAATCACACAGTTGGGCAAGAAGGGCGTCAATCACGAAACGTTGGTCAGGAAAAAGCTATTGCTCAAAGCACAAAGAAGGGACCAAAATTCAACATTTTGGCCATCAAAGACAATACCAGCTCTGGCACAAACCTAACATCTCTCCATGATGACAACAACATCCCCACAGTGAAGCATGGCGGTGGCGGCATCATGCTGTGGGGGATTTCTTTTCATCAGCAGAGAGTGGGAAACAGATCAGGGTTTCATGGGAGACTGATCTAAGCTCAGGGGCTGTTTGATGGCTGCTGCTGCTGAGTCTTTTTCTGTATACAGTCCAGAAAGGCATCAGTCAAATCAATAACAGTCTGGAGCTGAGCTCATCTCGGTGCAGAGAGTGAACAGCAGCTGAGGTGGGCGAGGAGTTTACTTATGATGATCTCGGAGAAATTCAAAATTTCCAGCCGCTAAAATAAACATACTCCATTATTGATCTTGTGGGAAGGGGGCCGACTGAGCCGAGCTTATTAGTTCACCGGTGTCTCCGAGCACACAGAGAGGAGCCAACCCGGGCTTTCCACTTCTGCGGGAGTGGGCTACTCGATTGCATTTGGCGAAGAGTGATTCAGTAATAAAACCTCCAGGCCTTGAAGGCAGCATTTGATTTTCTGAGAGGAGTCTCAGGTTGAATGAGCGTGAAGGTCCAGCTTTTCTGTGCTGCAACAAGCAGACAGATGAGCAACAGATTGGCTGTATTTGTGTGTAAGAATCACCAGCATCATCAGTAACTGGATGTTTTCTCTAAAAAACCATAAGAAAGGCACACTTTTACTCAGCCAGAGACAATAAGGAATTAAAAGCCCAGCGTTCCTTGAAGGAATGCATATCACCCACCACCTTAAATGACAGTTTTAAAGTAAGAGCTCATATTGAGAAATGAAACCTTGAAAAATAAGGTTATGCATGTTCTCATGCTCATGTGTTATAAAAGACTCTCAGCTACTACTACATCAAACTTAAGGTGGCAGCCATCTTGAATTTTAGATATACCTCCAATGATTATTTCTTGTAAGTTAAAAATCTGTCTAGTGGTTTATAAGATATTTTCCTAACAGACAGAGTTGACTCCAAATAGTTAAAGACAACATCTTGCATCATCTATTAATGCTCAAAGTATTCACACGTTCACCAAAATAAACTGCCCCAAAAGGATCCATCTAAAACTGAAATTTGGCATTCCTCTGCTCAGCTGAGAGGCCACAGTTGACTCAACCTCCAGCAGCAGTCACAAGTTAAAACCTTTGTGACTTTTGCCTGCTTGTTTTTCACACTGAGCAGAGAGCAGGAAAGTCAAAATGATAGATTAGACAGAAAATAAACACAGAAAAGTTCAAACAACATATTGAGCAGAACCAGTTTTTCCAAGACGATTTATTTTGCGCAGATGACAAATGAAATCCAGCTTCGGGCGGTTTCAAGAGACAGCCCAAGGAAAAACAAAAAAAAAAAAAAAAAAACTTTTAGGAAAAAACAGACTAGGTGGAGTAAAGGTTTAACCACAGTGTGTTGTCTCTAACTAGCGGGGGGAAATGTGGTTAGTAAATGTTGTAAAATGTAAACAATTAAACATAATTAGGTTTATTTGTATGGCACATTTTATACAAGTAAAAGACATTATGCTTAAAAATAATTACTATGAAATGCTTGAGACTGAATTGTTTTAAGATGGCAGCGATCCACTCAAACTATTTCTGTAAACCGAGGTCGTTCAAAGAGCGATCAGCAACAGGTAAGATAATAATTATTCATAAACATTACACACACTTAACTGCAAAATGTCGGAACTATCTGTTAAATAAAAATAAACTCATCTTCTCTTTATTTTTTATGATGGATGTATTTATAAATGACTTCTAGCCTCGACTGCCTGACGTTTATTTCCAGGTGAAGAACGTCACACTGAAATGGGGAAAAAAGGAAAAGCTAACGTGGGAAGAGCACAAAACTGCTTGGGATTCCGAGGGTTAAAACAAACCAGTCACAATAATTTCAAATTTGTGAAAAACAGAGCGCGCTGGTGAGACAACGAGGAAAGAAATAATCTTGTGGTTACTGTGGGCGGTGGCGAGCAACCTTGGATGTCGCTCTGGGGGCAGAATCTTTAACAGCAGCTCATTAGTGCGCTGACAGTGTGTATTTGTGTACCATCTGAATATTCACGTGGGGGATGATTAAAAGCTTTTATGGGTGATTTAGGAGTGAACACAAACTGAACAAAGTGGTGACCTTAGCAGCCACTGTGCACACACTCAGCACAGTTTCTGTCAGAGAACACACGGGGACTGGCAAAAAAAAAAGGCTCCTCATTATCGCCCGCCACAGACGACAACAAGGCAATAATGTTTGAGACCATGTCTGGGAGCGCGATTGTCTAAAGCAGTGGTTCCCAAACTTTTCAGCTTTCGACCCATAAATTAATAGTGACAAAAGGTGTGTGACCCCATCTGTTGGCTGTTTAAATATCCAAACATGGTAATGACCCTATTAAATAAGAGCATAATGACTACACAAACAGTCCTAACATCCATTATGCTATTTTTTAAATCAATTTATGATTTGAATTTCAATTCTTTGTCACAATTATGGTGCAAATATATGATAAAAACTAGGTTATTAATTGTAAGTTGATATCTGGAGATTATCTAAGGACCCCTACTTGGTGTTGGGTGACCCACATTGGGAATCATTGGTCTAAAGTACACATGTATAACCTAACAACTGGAATCAACCTAATACAAGATGGCCGCCACATCTAATCGACCTTGGACAACACAAAAAACAGCTTAAACTCAGTCAGTTTTACAGATCTTGAGCTAAAATTCGGTCTGGTGGCAGCTGAGAGTTGACCTCAGAACATTTTCTGAGCGCTAACAAGGCATTGCATGAGAGGTTTGACCAAAATGACTTCAACTGAATCAGAAGATGATCTTGGTCTGAAAGTCTGGTATGAAGGGCTGTGGGCGAAACGCATTCCTTCAATGAATGCTACGTCTTTCATTTTTAATATGCTGCATAATTTCCTCCTGTGTCTTTCTTTCCACTACCACCAATTCATCTGCATTTAATAACTGGGAGATGTTGCTGAATTTTTCCTCCATCTACCCAAGCAGAGCAGGAGAAATAAATACTGTACCTGTCACATTATATTTCACGCAACCCCCCCCTTACCCCTCCCCCTCACACTAACATTAAATCTCTTTCTGCGTTTGAAGTTTAAAATCAAATATTCACACTGTTCAACACAAAGCAAGGCTTTGTAATTTGGCTGTCTTCTAGTTAAAGATATGCTCAATTTAGCTTTCATCTCCAACTAGGAGTGGTTTGGTGTTTTATAAAGAAAGAAGCTGTTATTAAGGCTCAGCAGGAGAGTCAGGCAGCCTCACTTTGACAAGATGCAATTCTGCCAGTCAGACCGCCCTGAATACAACCGTGGAAAACATCCCAAAACAAAACGGAACATATTTTTTTATACCATGTTTGTTAAAGGTTTTGTTGGAAAAAGATTTGTTAAAAAATAAAAAAAAGAAACCATACAAATGCGAAGGCATCCCCTGATGGGTTTTCTTTTTATTCTCAAAGAACCAGTTTAACTGTTGAGTCGGGGTGTTTGTTAAAGTAGCAGTTCAGAGCTTAGGTAGCGGGGTTCTGTGGAAAGGTTATGAACAATTAACATCTTACCTGCTGTTGATAGCTCGTTAGACAAGTATGGGGAAAAGGAGAAGTGTCGAGCTAACAGCAAACAGAACGACTGCCTTTTTAAAACAACACAAATCTCTAAAGCTTCATAGTGGTTCTCATAAATACCGTTAGTTGAATCTTTATTTTACTTTTTCCTGAACAAGCTGATTGTTTTGATATATGAATGGTTAATAAAGTGCAAAGCATGGGGAAGTAGTTAGATACCAAAAAACATACATAATAATAATATTAATGATATATTTTAAAAAACAGGCTTATTCAATATTCACACAATTATATTAATAAATGAAAAATGAAAATAAAACAACTTTAAGTTTCATTAAAATCAATTCAGTGGTTCATGGTATACTTTGCTAACAAACAATGCAGACTAACAGTTAATGCCAAAGTTTTAAGCAAAAATGCTACACGCTGTAGTGCTCACAATACAAGTTGGGAAGGACTCTCAGCTACCAACACACCAAATTTTAACTCAATATTTGGGAAAGTGACTGAGTTAGAGCTGTTTAGGTGTTGGCTTAAGACAGTTAGCTGTGGCAACCACCTTGAACTGGACCGCCTTCAAAAAATATTGAGCTGTAAAAAAAACAAAAAAAAAACAAGATCTTGAATGAAAAATTTCAACATTTTATTTGGAAATAAAGTCTGTTTTAAGTTGAAAAAATGTTATTATAAGCTACTAAATGCTAATATTTGTATAAAACAATAAAAAATAAACACTAAGAATTTCTGCCCTTACAAATATCTCTCATTTATGCAGCCTCCTGTGCCAAAACCACTTAAAGGAAAAGGAAACTGATCATTCAGGTGGACTTTCCTGCTCTGCCTGGAAGGCTGGTAATCTTTAACTCCCATTTTATGCACGCGAAACCACAAATGCAACATGTTTCTTATTTATTCTCCTTTGTGGAGACGAGATCATTGCTGTGGGGATTCAACGGTGGAACGGCGCAGGATTGATTATTCTCCTGTCACGTTCTGCCTTCGGCTGTGAAACGGCCATTATCTCAGCCTATGGATTAATTCAGTCACAAAGGAGAGGTCACTGGCTGCTGCCAGGCCTGAGGGAGGCGACTCCGGGGAATGTGTGAGGAAGGAGGGGGGGGGGTTCAGGGAGAGCAGAACCATCTTTTTTTGGCTTTACTACAAAGAAATTCAAAGGTTTAAGGTCAACAGTCTCCCTAATTGGGGGTCCGTCCCATGATAATACCACTGCACACTATTAAGTCAACAGTTCCCTGGTAAATGAGCTGCACTGTAAACTGAGTTGCATTGATTTTTTTGAATTTTGTTTAGTGCTCAAGTTTAAATATTAAATGGACTGAATTTGAAATCCTAACCGCACTGAGACGGTAATAATGCAGTTAAATGAGAGCAGGATTTGAGATATTTAAATGCGGAAGGAAGAGGTTTTCTTACCCGTGTTTGTTGCCAAAATATCTCATGAAATGGATTGATGGATGGGTCTAAAACTGGTTACCAATTCAAGATGACATAATGAAATTTAACCTATTGTTAGTTTTAACGCTTGACCAAAATGTCTACCCTGAACATAAGGTGATTTTAGTCTAAAACTCTGTGGGTGATATGCTTTCCTTCAAGAAATGCCAGGCTGCTAATTACAACGTGTAGTTGTATATTGTGGAATCAGATTACATTTTATACTGCTCAAACAGCTGATAATGATGGCCAAAACATACAACTTATAGTGAGTTATATATAGTAAATCTACTCTGTATATAAAAATGCTAAAACAATGTGATTTTTCACCAAAGAATAGGACCAATAATGAGGATAAGAGATAAAAAGAAGTCATAGCCTCAGCTAATGTCATTCCTCTCTCTGATCTGAAGATCAGTGATTCAAAGGCTCAACCTGTATTATTCACTTTTCCACTTGTTCAATTCCTCCCACTCCAGCGCACTTTTGTACTTCTATTTCCCATCCTAGCCATCACGTTTAATTTTACTCAAGTCAGCCTTTCATCTTTTTTTTCTTTTCTTGCTTCATTGTGCAGTGAATTGCCTGCTCACCTCTTCTGTCTGATTCCTTCCGGATATCACATCTCTTTGTTCCTCACTCCTTCGCTCCCTGACAGTTTCGTGGTGCGCGGCGCTCGTGGCAGACGCCGCTGCCAACAGACGCCGCGGCCTGGCCGACGAGAGACTTGGACGTGCCAGGACCAGCCGCCATCGAATAAAACCACGCCAGTGTAAATATTACTCCAAACTCTCTACACTGTTACTCTCCCTCATGTCACACCACTGATACAGACTATTGAAGTATCAAAATCAAGTCAAATCAAAGTCAGTGACACAAAAAAAATAAATGACTAAGCATTCATTAAAGAATTGCATATCGCCCACCACCGTTTAAACCAAAGTAATTCTATGATAAGAGTTATAGTTGTTTTGGTCTAACTATATATTTCATATTTACAACCTTCTGTAATATTACAACAACTCGCAGAAATTATTAGCACCATGTTGAGGATGACTCTCAGCTCGTACCACATCAAACCTCAGCTCAATATGCAAATCTGACTGAGTTACAGCTGTTTGGCTAAGGTTGATTAGCTTTGGTGGCCATCTTGAATCGAGCTGACTTCCAGTCAAAAGTGGCACAGTGTAAAATACGTAAAAAGGCTGGGATGTCTGAGTGAACTGCTTGTAAAGTCTTATGTTTCTGTTGTTTTAGATGGTGGACTTGAATAGCAGTTAGCTTGATTTAATTCAACTCAGTTCACTGACAAAGCTCCATTTTCATAAAGACATTTTGGGGTACTACGCAGGGTCCAATTCATATTCAGCTATTACATTTGTAATAAAATACAGATTCAATATATTATAATGATGTCAAATAGTTAAAAAGTTGTCAATCTTGCAAAACCAACGGATTACATTAAATCGTCACTTCATGTCGAAACACAGAGAAAAAAAAACCTTCTAGCAGAACCAGAACCAAGATGGCGGGCCATCTGCTTGGACCGGTAAGTTGTTTGTGAATGTGTCACTGAGTGAGGGAAAATGATTTTAATTTTTTACAAAAGTCATGGGAATTCACTTGTGAACAAACTTCTGAGCAACCCGACACATCAAATATTCTGTATCAAACTGACTACATGCACAGCCTGTAACACAGGAGTAAACTCCAACATTACCTCAAACTTTATTGGTAGCCGATGAAGTGATCCATTATGTTAATGGATTATTTACAGCCACAATAAAACAAGCTTGTGTGACCGTAGCAATATTGAAGAGTACAATAAATCCTGCCAATAGAAGCCCGTATACTAACCAGAGGAGCACTCTTAAGTCTTGCAATACAATTTTTAAAAGCGAGGTTCAATTGATCACTCTTATTTTACCAATGTTTTTTTTAGACCTATATGACGCTTCTCTGCAGTACTTTGTATTAATCATCAGTGCAGTCTAAGAAATAACACAAGTACTTCATATTAACAATAAGAGTGTTAGAACATATCACTCTTTAGAGGGGGAAAAAGGGCATGTGCAATTCATTTTAGAAAGCATTATCCCAGTTCCAAGTAGAAAAGGTTTTTGTAGCATCACTATTTGACACTGCATAGAAATTTCAGACAGTTGCCATGGGAGACTAGCGTCTCCTGTAGCATGGCTGAAGGTCAAGTCATTATCTCATGCTGTAATTTAAAAACAACAAAAGAAGAAGAAGAAAAAAAAACAAAAAAACAAAGATGGTCTGACTTTTTTGAAAGGCAGATGGAAAATGCTGCACACGAAGGAAACCAAGGGATGAATTATTATGACAGACAGAGGCTTTTAGACATTTTAGCTGCCGTCTACAATAAGTAGGACACAGTTTAAAAGGCTAATTAATAGGCTGACAGAATACTGTATGTGGCGGGACGGTACAGGTGTATTGAATGATTTCTCCAAACACTGCAGTAAGCACATTAAAGAAGAATCCGTCACAGAGCTTGTGGACAACGCCGCTCCACGCTCACCCACATCACTGAGGGATGATAGAGGGTTCACAGCCTCAGCTCTGCATGGCTTTCAATTAGAACAGTCAGGAACATCCACTCAGAGCCCCACTGAGATAAAGGTGGGCTAACACATAAGTGTGAAACCTGACTCAAACTGCACTTTATGCATTCATATATATATGTAAATATATCACAGATGCAAAACCATACATGCTATAGCTCACTGAGTATCCCTAACTTGTATAATTGTCACTGCTGTAACTCAAAAAACAACATATCCCCCAGCTTTAGAATTAGCATATTCATTATTTAACTGGGGAGCAGCTGGCTAATTGGCAAATGAAATGCTTTCAAATAATGTTCACACAAGAAGCAGAATTTGATTAAACTGAATCTTGGGAAAATACCAACAAAGAAATGAATATGAATTTGAGCGGGTGTAGACAACTTTTATGTTCTGAGCAGAGTGGCAGATTGTATTGTCCACAGTTAATGTGGACTTACAGACTGCGTTGGGTTTGTGTGCAAACAACGAAGTCAACAGACAAGCATTGAAATATAAAAACAATTTAGAATCAAGCGCAAAGTCACACACAAAAAAAGAAAGTACCATTTTTCAACACTAGGGTTCATGTATCAGGACATAAACGATTTGTTCTTCTTTAAGGTGCCCAGGTCATGTGGCGGCCAAACAAGCCTAGACCATCATTCCATCATCATATGAGGTGCTTGTGCTGATATGCTGTGGTTCGTTTTTCCCCAAACATAGTGTGGTGCATTACGAGTCTCACCTGCCTAAAGGACAATAATCTTGTTGTTCATTCAGATACAACTTCACAAACTCAAGTCGTGCTGCCATGTCTTTTTTAGTAAAAAAAAGGCTCTCTCTCTGACCAAACAACCTTTACTTTTTTGTCTTGTTCTTAATCATACTGCCCTGAACTTTAACATTTAACCTGCTAACTGAGGCATGTAGAGTCTGACATGTAATTCCACTCCTAGAAGGTTGGCAGCTTTCCTAACAGCTTCCTGTTTGAGAATAAACGCTCTCACTGTAACCTAGACTGCTGGGCAGCAACGATAGTTTCTATAAGGTCATTCCTGCTGTCTGTCCACCTTGGCAATACATTTACACACACCTGTATGCTCCAGAGATGGCCATATTTGCTGATGATCAGTTAATCAAGCAGCCTGGCTGCTACTTTCTCTCTAAAATCATATAACAGCAGGAAGAGTGGACCTAGTTTTTAGTATTATTATGTCCTGTTACCTGAAACCCTAGAATTGAAAGAGAATCGACCTTCTTTTTCCCCATGACTGTATATGTTCACCAAAATGAGGAGGATATCGCTGCAGAGTTCTGGCACAAGTAGTCTAAATTTAATAGACTCCTAAAGCCAACTGAGACTGTCAGAGTTCTAAATCAGAGAGGAGGGGGGGGAAGGGGTTTGCTCATAAAAATGCCCCCCCGATTCTCGTCTCCGCTCATTCGAGTTAATGACACACACTCTCTGGCCATATATCAGCGTCTGTTTGATCCTGGTTGAGGATATTAAACTTTGATGGTTTCCCACATTCACAAGTTCCCAGTGTTGCTTTTCAGAGGACAGTGCAGGGTTCATCCAATATGTGCACCCGTCAGAAAGCCAACAGGAAATGACTCATAAATGCAGACACCGAGCTGACACAGCGCCGTCCAACAATTCTTAACATCCATTTTCGCTATAAATATATATATTTTTTTGCTACTCGTGATCCCACAACAAAAGGTGATGCGAGTCAGCAGGGCAGTATCAAAAGGAGATTGAGTGCTGAGCGGCATGGAGCAGCAGAGGAAGGTGCTGGTAAGACTGGGTCAGCGTCAGAGTTGGTCTCCACAGCAGAGGTTGGTGGTAGTCATCATTAAACATCAACCGGCAGCTTATTAGGAGTTTCCCACGACAGCCACAGCTGTTGCGCGGTCAATATAATCACTGCTCGTAGCAGACTTCTCAGCTGTTGAGTCAAATTGTAAAGAGTTAGTATGCAGCTGCGAGACTGACAACCGTCAAGGGAGAAACTAAGGGTTTTGTTTTTCCACATTTTAACCCAGAGTTACCCAGCTAGTTTAAAACTCTTAAAAATACTACAAGCAAACAAACTGTTTTTCCCACTTCGTCCACCAGAAAACCCAATTAGAGTAAATAAAACCAAGAATACATGTCAGGACAGTTTGTATACCTTTTAAAAATTAAATTAACAGTCAAGTGATAGGCAACTCTCTCGTCCCCAAATGCAATGGAGCAAAATAAGTTTTGGCAAGCCTCATTTTTCTATAGCTTGTGCATACAAGGATACAAACTTTATTTTAATCTTTATTAAAGAGGTACTTCAGGTCTTCTGAAGGTCATTTTCCAGTACTTGACCATCTTCAGGGGAATGCTTTGTTGTTAAGCCACTAAACTTTGACTGATGAACCATTCAGACATAAAAAGACACTAAACTCAAGGGGTGAACCAGGGTTGTGTTACAAAAACTCTGCAAAAAACTATTTTAAACAGAATCTGAAACACTTTGTTACCAGCAGTCTGCCACAAAAATACAATTTGATCCCTTTTTATTTTGCTGAATCTGTGGAAAAATAGTAAAGAGAGCAAACTCCAACAAACTGAATTGAACATGAGTTTACTTCTTTTGATTTTTGAAGATGTTTTACTTCTCATCTGGGGAAACTGAACACTCCTCAGTGAACTGGAGTGCCTACACATCACTCAGCTTCTGTTTGAGGGCTTTCCCCCCCTTTTGGATTAACCAGTTTGTGTCTACGGTTGTTGTTAGGTGTAAAGTTCACCAGGCTGTTGTGTTTAGAGAAAATTCTTACAACTTTTTCAGACATTCTGGCCAACAAGGTGATTCCCAAAGAGCTATTAACTGAAAACCTGACATACAGTAAATGATCAGCTGAAGGACGGTGCATCTCTCAGGTCCTATTTCAGGTCTTTGCTGGATTTCTTTCTTATTTCTGAAAAGACATGACTTTCAGACACTGTTTATCTGCTGTAGAAAGGTTTTCAGGCTTGACAGTTCTTTTGACCTTCAATTGTCTACTTTAAGCTCACACTGCCCAATATGCCCTCACGCTCAGGTACAAGGACAGAAAATGAGTAAAAAAAAAGCAGCCAGTCCAAAGAAAATTTACAAAATACCTTCCATTAAAACACACTGTTCTAGTGAAGTAAATTTAAGGTCAATGTTACAAATTGGCCAAAACTTTTTCACTAAACAAGGTCTTTAGAGCAGAATGTTAAAAAGAAGTCAGTCTGAGTAGTGGCCATTAAACTGAAAGCAATAAGTTTCTTTTTCTTCTTGTTTTTGTTGCTCCCTTTAGGGTTCACCGCAGTGAACCATCTGCCTCCATCTCATCCTATCCCCAGCATCCTCCCCTGACACACCGAGCCTATCATCCTCCTTTCCTTTTTCTTAGATTTCGGCCAACAGTAGCAGTTTCCACCAACACCTCGCTGACTAATGGTGTGTGTCCATGTTAAGTGTTCTTAACATGGAGCCTGACTGATCCCGTATGGAAATCTCGTCATTGATGGTTCGTCTGTTGAATTTGGCAAAAGGTTTAAAGCTGGATACCCCTTCTGATGCATCCGTTGGGACTGCCACTGAGAATACACCAGTTTGTGGCCCCTTCCCGTGGCTGGGTTGAAAGATGAAAACAAATAACACTACATTCCCATCAACTACCAAGAGCTTTAAATATCAATTCCTTCCCTGAGGACACTCATAACCAAGTACTCCAATATTGTAATTTCTTTTCTCATTCCACATTTTCCCTTTAGTACCTTGTGAATGTTCAGTTAGTTTGACTGTGACAAGCTTTTGTGCTGGCATCTGACTTGGAGGTTGTTTCTACACATCTTTTGGCAAAAGCTCTTGGTAACATTTGGAGTTGGAGTCCCTGTGGGGGTTGCAGGCGATGAAAATGTCCCCCTACCGGTCTCCCCTGTGGCTTTACTTGCTTTTTTCCTCCCTACTGTTGGTGTTGATAATAGTGTTTGTTGTTAGACCACATGGGTAGGTGGGGTTGGAGAGGAATGAAGGGGGGGAAAAAAAACATGCCTCCACAGCTGTGCTGGCAACAATTGGCATCCTGGGTGGCTCTGACGCAGTGCAACAATATGTGGGGAAAGAGAAGAGCAGTAAAGAGTCAGGAGAATGCATTTGCTTTATTTTTCATTAGCAGCAGAAATTATCTGCACCATCAGGACCTGCAGAGGGCTTCTAGGGAAGCTATAATCTACAAGCTTTGTTGAGAACATATGTATCAGTGGAGAAGCATGAGGATTTGCATGCAAGGCTGTGTTCGTGCGCAAAAAAAAAAAAAGGTGTCTGGTTTGTTCTTTGAAGACCATAACTATTTGTGAAAATGGTGCTTTCAGCAGCTCTTGCTGTCAACAACACATTATATTGGCTATTGTTTACACTGAAAGAGCTAAAATAACTTCTTCACAAACACAAAAAAAGAATACGATTTCAGTTTTCCAGTTGTCCCTCGTCTCACCTCTCAGTGTTAATTAGCTGCCGTTTCTCCATTGCTATCATTGGCGCAGCCTGTTTAATTATTCATACTGAGCCCATTCTTTCAACCACTTTTGTTTGGAGTCTTTTTTTTAAGTTTTCCATGAGAAACATAATATTTGCCTGCTGCACGAAGGTGTGCTTGAGATGTTTGGGTGTTTCTGAGCAAACCGCTGTCCTGTGTCTCCTTGATTGGACGCTGAAAGGTGCAACCTATAAAACCCTACCTTTTAAATCATTGTTGAGCATATTAACGAGCTGTGGGAACAGGTATTGGCTCTGTAAATACTTTAATAAGTTGTTTTGGCACCAAAGGAGCTACAGGCCGTGGTTCTGAAGGATGTTATGGCATGCATACAAGTGATGAATAAATAACACAGCCTATCACAGGGGAGAGGCCCAGATTCGAATCCTTTTATGCATGCTTACTCCTTTCATGATCATCTTTCTCCAAAAGAACATTCCAGCACCTCCTCATCTTGCTCCTCTTTCCTTCTCATCCTTTTTTTTCCACCCCCAACACCTCTTTTAGATTTCCCTTTGTTTCCATAGAAACTAGGTCTTGTCCCATGCATTCTTCTCTTGTGGCAGCTTCCTTCCCCGCTGGATAAGCTTCTGGAGGAGAATTTTTTTCTTTCAAACAAGCAGCAGCAGCAGCCTGCAGCTTATATCTCACAGAGATGTGTGTGTAGATAGACACCTTTTATATGTTGCGGCTAAGCAACTGAACTATAAATGGTTTATTTAAACGGAAACAATGGAAGACGTGATGTAATTGTTAAAAGAAATCATTAAGTGGAATTGTATGTTTTTTTTTTTCCTGATTATTAGTAAGATGATCCAGTTGCAGCCGCAAGAGGATGTTGATTTGTTCTGGATTCAGTTAACAGACTTACGGAAACTGGAATGACCACTGAAAATCAAAACCACCACTTACCTTCAAACTGTGTGGGAAATTAGACACTCCGTATTTGATACTCATTAGGCTGGAAATCAATGCAAGGAGCACATGATGTTGATGTTAAAGCTTTTTTAAGTAAAAAGGACCTAAAAGCTACGTCTTTTTAATCATAAATTGAATTTTAGTGAAAACAAAGTCAAAATTTCTGGTTAAAACTATTAATCCTTTGATTTTCTTTGAATTTTTCTTCATGCGGTGCTGGCCTTGATTTTGAGAAGCATTTTAGCTCAGAGAGAATCTGAGCCCATGCATGTGAAAGCTCTGATTAATTAACAAATTCCTATTTACAATGATGGCCCCGTGCCCTTTATCCAAAAAGGCCAGTGCTGCCAGAGGAAGTTAATGGATGTGATTGGAGATGTGTTTTCAGGGTAAAATTGATTCAAGAATCTAGTTTGTGAAACGAGATGCGGATTGGCGCTTCGATGGAAAATTTTTGTATGTGGTTAAAGTAATCGATAGCTTAAATGAGGCCAGTGCAGCTGTGTGCTCAGCACAACACAGAGACCTTCACATTCTGAGCTCAGATGGGAAGAAAATTCTCAATTTAAGCCTAAATATCACAACAAAAGCCGTCAAACTTTTCCTGTTAAGTACACTTTAACATGTGAATAATGGGGAATCTAAAACGGCACAAATGAAAACTCAGAGTGGCTTTTAAGATGGTTTGGACCTTCCTCTCTGACCAGGAACTGCATTATTCAAATAAAGTCCAGGCTTTGGATTTTTTTCCTCCATTTAAAAAAAAAAAACTATCTCAGTCCAGATGAGGAGCAGAAATTTGAACAAAAATGCTGAAATATCTTTGCAACACAACTGCAGAGCAATATTTTTTATTTAAGACACCAACAAGAAGAACAGTCTGAATTTTGGTGAAAGATTTTCCCAAAACAATTGTAGCTTGTTTGTTTAATTTCCTTTTTAAGTTGAATGATGACAGGGTTAGGACAAGCTAACAAGATGTAGAAGAAGGGTAAATAAGTAAACCAGTAAATGAGGTAAAACGGTAAAAAAGTAAAATAATAAATATCATCAACTGGTAAATAAGTACACTTTAAGTCCAATAAACAAGTAGATAGTAAATCATAAATAAAATAAACTGTTAAAAAAAGAAACTAGTAAATACAGTAAAGTGGTAAATATAATACATAAATTGGTGAAAAAGTAAACCGATTTAACGATCTTTTAAAAATCCATTTACACATAGATGACAGGAGTAAACGCAGCAAAAAATTAGTTTTATTATTATTTTAAATAGCTGTGTTAATGTGGGAAGGGCCAAAAATTCAAACAGAAAAGTATTCACACCATAAATGCTCAAAAGACAAGAAGAAAAGGGGTTTGAGTGATTTCTCATCAGAAATGAATGCGGTTTTTGTCCTTCTGGTACCTGAATAAATTATCCAAGCGTGTTTAGCAGAAAATCTCCTGAGAGTATTTCCTCAAAACCACAATCCACATTTCTCCCTCTTCTGCTCACCTCAGTCTTTTTCATCTGTTGTGTCTTTAGCACAACAATTAATTAGAAGAGACATCTACTGCTGTGAGCGTTGTCACTCCAGTCACAAAAATCTGTTTCTGCTCACAGGCTGAGGGAACAGGTGGACACGAGTGGACAGGTACAGATGAGAAAACGTGAGTCACAGGTTTCGCATTTTAGTGTACCAGTAGAAGCAACGTGTAACCATTAAACAATGAAAGATGTTTAAAGGCTGACGGAAATTTGGTCAAAATGACTAACTGCAGGGCTTAAAGGTTAATGTTAAATAAATATTTAGCCATTTTTTAAAAATTGAAATTGAATTATACTCCAACAACCAGTTTCCTGTTTGCAGTGGCGGGCCGTGCAATTCACACCTAGGCCTTCAGTAGAGCTCCGTCTGAATCAATCCACCCTCAATAACAATTTCAAGGCTATAAAAAACATCTTTTTATGCAGAAATGCAGTATCAGGAGTTGTTGCATCGCAGATAGATAACTCGTTTAGCCAGAATAAATGCATTTACTGAAGAAACAAACCCGGGGTGCACAAATCTCCTACTGCAGCTTCAGCTACGACACACGTAAAAAAAAAGCATTATTAACAACCTCATAAAATTGTAATATTGTTTATTTATTTTTAAAGCTTTTTTTTTGGGGGGGGGGCTTTTTATGCCTTTTACTGGACAGGACAGATGAAGAGAGACAGGAAACCGGAATTAGAGATAGAGAAAATGACACGCAGTAAAGGGCCGTCCGACGCAGGGATTTAAACTGGGGCTGCTTGCAGCGAGGACTGTAGGCTCTATACACAGGGCGCTCACACAACCCACCCCATACCATCATTTATAAAATATAAAATAGCAACATTTCACTCACCAAAAATGTCTTTACTTGAACACAAAATCCATCCTCCTTTCTTTCCTCAAGAATACTTCAATTACTCTGTCGTACAGATTAGCCGTGCGTTTCAGTTCCATCAAGAAGTCCTTTTCTATGGCCATCGAAGCTAATGCTGAAAGTCGAGCCTGCCCTGTCGTATTTCTGGCATAAGTTTCGCATAAGGTCGGAGTTGACCGACCTTTCTTAATGATGTCCAGCTTTTCTTGAAAAGTCCGTCTTGAAAATGGCTTTGATAATAAATCTGCAACCAAATCCATTTCTTCTCCTCCTTCAGCCATTTTGGGTTGACAAAACAGCGATCAAATCAACACAACTATATATTTTTGCTCGTGCAGCTCACAAATACGGTTTGCTAGGTCTGGCTAGTACGCTCTCTGACTATCCAATCAAAGAGTACGAATGTGCTGACGTCACCGTACGCCTGCTAGAGGGCCCTGGTGTAGCCAACTCAATATCTGATTGGTTGAAGAAACAGCTTGGTTGACACTTATTTTATACTACAGGGCCCGCAGAACTGATTGTGAAGGCCTCCAGGCAGATTTCTTTGACCCTGGCAACAAATGATTGCTGAAATGTGATTGGTTGAATGCTTTAATATAAAAATCCATGCCTGGAAACAGCGCAACCAAGGGAAAGGCTATGAAAGGAAGCAGACCGACCATTTGGAATTATTATTGAATAACAAATATCTGAATAATAATTATTCAGATTATTATCTGAATAATTATTATTATCTGAATAATTATTATTATCTGAATAATAATTATTCAGATATTTGTTAGGCCAGCAGAGAAGGCCTTGCAGGCCCTGACGGCCCACCACTGCCTGTTTGCTAATGTGATGGAAAACTACCAAACGTTTTTCTGTTCCATCTAACAGCAAGCTGAAGGACAACTGTGACATCATGTCTGTATTTGGTTCAACTTTTAGGTGATAGAAGGACCACTATTTACTTAACACTGTTCAAGTGGTTGCACATTTTAAAAATGGGTTTAAAATGCCAAATTTGGTTGATCTCAAAGTGCAAAAAGCAAATTAAGACCAGTCCAATGAAGTAAACTTGAGGTGTTTACTTCTTTGGAGCCATTTGGCAAACCTATTGCAATTAAGTTCACAGGCTGATTGTTGCGGATTATTTGCTTAGCCAACACTTGTCAAAATAGAACATGCATGCCTGTTGGCAGCGCACAGTGGGGATTTAACCAGGTTATTAAAGCTTTGATCCATTTAAATTCAGCGCGTGCTAAATGGATAACAACCGCAGAGATGGATTTCCATTTTATCCTAATTCACTGGCTCATTCCAACGTACTCCATTTCTCCGACGGTTCTCATTCCACAACATCCATCTGCATCAAGCCTTTCTCTTTCATTATCTGTTAGTTTAATTTCACCTCACACTCAGAGCACTGACAGAAATAGGAGGCTGCTTTTCAGTCAGACAGCAATAAATATTTGCTGCAAAATGGAGAGCAATGGGAAAACATTCCCATAATTAACAGTGATTGCAAAATTAATTACTGCCTGCATAACCCGAATGATCTGACAGGCTCACATGAATGCACAAACAGCATTACCCTGCTGCTGCTGGAAACCCAAAGCAGAGGCTGGAAACTTTAATCTGCGGTGCATTTTGTTATGTTCTCAAAAATATTTCATGACAAAGATTAAAATAGAATAAACTTGCTGGAAATAAACATGCTGAACCTTCAAGAGTTAAAAGATGTCAAACCTTGAAAACAACATTATGCACAGTTTCATATAATAGCACCAGATGTTGCGCTCAGAGTATGTGCTGTGAATGACTCCCAAAACTTAGCTTAATATTTTTAAAATTAACCATTTGTTTTTTAAACCATTTGGCTCGGCAACCTTCTTAAGTTGGGTTGACTCCAAAAGTTAACCATTTGCAGATGCACATCCAACAGTTATTTCCTCAAAGTTCCATTAAAATTTGGTTCATGAGATAATTTGCTAACAGACAAGTGCATGCACAAACAGACAAGGGAAAAAACATTATTGCCCACTCTTCACCGGTGGCCAATAAAAATAGACAGGAAGGTGTGCATATGATGTATTAGTTTATTTTTTTACTTAAAGCAAGTCAAACATGCATTTACCCATCAAAGAATAAGAAACAAGCACATGTAAGCACATTAAAGCTAACCAACAGTTCAAGTCCAACCAATGATTAAGCATTTCTAAGCCTCTGGCAGAGTTTTGTTTATACAACATAGTTTACAATCCTCCTAATAGCTCATTCAATCAGTCATTTTACGACTCACTAGGGTAAATGAACAGTCCCAATCCACTAAAAGATGGATGAATTGTCCAAGCATTGTAAATCTCCAATCAGACAAATAAGCTAAAGCAACATTGTGAAAAAAAGAGTAGCACAAGGCTAGTGGTGGGATGGTTTGAAAGAAAAGGAGCCAGTAAAGGTGAAAAATGCAAAAGAAATCAAAGTGTCCTGATTATCTTTGGTTAGTCAAGGCCACAATGTCCCAAAGAAACCGGCTTTGAGTCAGAATTTCTACCAAGGTTATGAAAGCATCTGACTATAATGTTGGGTAATCTTGTGTCCTACTTTTGCCAGAGAGAAAACAAGGAAAATATAAAGCATGACAGTTGTTACTCTGAGAAGGAGAGATCCAGATTGCAAGACTGTCTGAACTTTGAAAACCTGTAACATGATTGTTCAAAAAAATCTCCCAGCTGTCAAGCTTTGAGTCTTTTGTTATCGGATGCTGCTGGAGGTGAAAGGTTTTCTCCTGTGTCCGGACAAATTTCAATAAAAGTCTCAGAAAGTACTTTTTGGCTATATATCTACAACTGATTACCTTTTGGAATCAACCCATTTAATACGGCCACCACAGCTAATCAGCCTTGGCCTAGACGAAATGGTTTAGCCTCAGCAAATTTAAATATTGAGCTAAAATTTGGTGTGGGAGCCAGTCACAACACATACTCCAAGTGCTGCCAAATCACCCCAGCTACTGCATGGGATTGTGCATAATGTTATTTTCAAGGTTTGACCAAAATGGCTTTGTCATTTCTCAACATAGAAGGATCTTAGTCTGAAAGGAATCAGGTGACATGCATTCCTTCAAGGAATGATAGGCCTTTCATTTAATTATCAAGTAAACACCCACAGGAAGCCAAACCTGAGTCTGTAGCCACTCCCTGTCAAAAAACAGGCACTGGTATTTCCAGAACAGATGGTAATATTGACCCTTACTGCCAATCTACATCGCCTGAAGACATCCTCGTCCCTAACACCACCAGCATCATCATCACCGATATGCTTAACTTTGCATACATTCATACATACATACATACATACAGTGCATCCACACATCTTCCATGTCAAATCCCTCCTTAACAATTTTCCAAGCTTGTCTGTGCAATAACTCGATCTGCGCCGCCTGAAACGCTGACCCCCAGCCACCCCAGCGACCCCTGCCACTGCAGCACTCGTCTCATTACGCCAGCTGTTTTCTCGGCAGAGTCCCGGGCTCCTTCATTACGGGCCTCGCTGTGCGCGCTGGTGAGCCCCCCCTCAGGGCTCGTTATCAATAGCACCGCGCCGAGCAGCACAGCGCAGCCGATTGCAAAGACTCGCTGCTGAGGCTCGGTGGACGTGCGGGGGCAGGCAGGGGGAATTCATTAGAGCCCAGTGGCACCACTAAATCTGATGCAGCTACTGCGACTTATGCCTTGGTTTGATAGGAACAATTTATTGGAAGGGAGTCTTTTCCACTCTCCTGTGATGTGGGGATGAGAGGGGCCGTAAACACTGGGCTCTACTTGCGACTCGAGAAGATAACAGAGGCAGAAGGTTATCTGCGCCGCTATGGGAATGATGTACGCGTGGCGAATATGGGAGAGTGGCATATTATTGCATCTTGTTCCTTCTCTCCCTGATGGCCTCACATCTCTCATCTTTTCTCATCTGATCTGTTGTTGAAATAAAGATCTGTGGTAAACACTGGGGAGGGGTGTGTGACTGTGGTTGTCTAAGGTGATCTCAAAACACAAATCACCTGTTTATCTGTCTTTCTTTATTCCAGATACACACAGAACTAAATGCGGAGCCAACACCTCATCGTGGGTGTACATAAATCAGTGCTCTAAGTAGAGTATGTCAACTTTAAATCCTCTTACAGGTTCAGAGAGAAACTGGTGCTATTAAAGGAATGGTTCACATTTTTTGAAGTGGAGTTCAATGGAAAGATTACAGGTGCCGGACAATTACAGTGTTACCTTAATTTGAAGAAATAGTTCATTTCTGAGTGGATTGACGAGCTAATGACTAGTCCAAGCGTGGCCAGGACAAAATGGATAGCTACGGTCTTAAAACAACCCCACTCTTAAAGATTTAATGATTGTTGATGTGAACACTAGTTCATAAATGTTAACATTGGTGTTAGTTTCACATTACACATGTATTCCAGGAGACATACTGACATTCCTTCTGGAAGTGCTGCAGCTGGTAATTGCAAATAACCATAAAATTTGATGTAAATCCCCATGCATTACTAAATTAATGGTGATGTGAAGGTTTTTGAAACACTACTTGCACGAACCGCTACAAAATTTTTGATACTGGAGTTTTTCTTATGGATTTGGTCCCTCTTGGGTTAGCTGTTAGCTCGTCAGCCAAGGTAGAATTTCACTTTCTCCAAATGCTATCAAAATGCTATCAAAGGTAAAATACTGTTTCACAGAACCCCACTTCAAACGATCTGACCAGTCGCTTTAAGAAACTGAAATAATCACAAATTTGGTGAACTCCTGGCTTCTGTTGACAGACTGTTTGTCCCACAAAGCTTTTGTCCAAATTGAAATCCAGTCCTAATTCAATACTTTCTTTGGTCCTTTAATCCCTAAAACCATTGTTCTCCATCTTGTATACCACTAGTGGATGGTACACAAACTTCCTCTAATGGTAAACAGAAGAATTCTTTTTTAATTTTCAAAAATAGAAGTCTGGTTTCCAGTTTAAGGCTTTCATGTTGTCTCCATATCTGCAAAGCAACTCGGACCTTTCCATCATTTTTCTGAGCTCAAATGTCACTTTCTGATTGAGAGGTTAATCATTGTACATGTGTATGCAGTGAAAAGAAACCTATTGGTTCTAGTCTTCCTACAGTTTTTGTTGTACCTGGAGAACTAAACCTCCTCTGAGGTGGCAAATCGTTTAGAACCACTGCAGCAGTCTGACTGTAGCACTAGTGCTAAACAGCACCATGTTTATTTGGCAGGAGATCACAACTGACCAAACATTACATACTGGACACGCAGATGACCCGAGTCAAAGGGAAGAATCTAACATCATAAACAACGTCCTGCCTGTGTCGGTTACAAAGAATCTCATTAACCATTGTATGGATTTGAATCAAACTTTCAGAAAGTAATCCCAGGATGTACATCTACAACTGATTTAACAATCGGATTCAATTTAATTTCAAGATGACTGGCACAGCTAATCAACAGTAGCCAACATTAAAATGGTTATAACTCAGTCAATTCTACAAATATTGAGCTAAAATTATTTCATGTGGTAGTAGCTGAGAGTCATTCACAACATAATCTGACTCATATGACATTGCAAATAATGTTGTTTTCACGGTTTGACCAAAGTAGTTCCAACTATGTCATTTTTCTACATGAGATGATCTTATTTTAAAACTCTGGCGAGAATAGTGGCGGGTGATACACATTCCTGCAAGGAATACTAGGCCTTTAATTCTAAGTCTGCATTAGACCAATAAAATGATTTGAAATCCATGGTTTTTGACGTAGTGTCCTTATGTAAACACCCAAACCATGACACACACTTGAACACCTTCACTGACCATCTTGAGTGGCCCTTCAATCAGTGCTGAAGGATTACAGCTTCTTCTCTACCTGCCTGTGTCATTACTGTGTGTTTAACTGGGATGACACTTGTGTCTCTTTCAAACCTCGCACTGGACTCCTGGTTGTGTTTACTGCTGTGCATGGGTGACTAAAACAGTGCTCTGGCCTGGCGACAAAGGAAATTATGTCCCCGTTTAGGAGTGTTTTGCTTTGTGACAGCCCCCCTGGCAATGTAGCCTCTCTACTGGCTGGTTTTCTCTGCGTGTCAAGGCCAGTCGCGGCTGAGAGCAACTGTAAGGTAGATAATCGAGGAGAATAAAGAGCTATCGCTGGGAAACAAAAAAGCAGACAGCGAGGGATGTATAACTAGACAATACTGTGCCTTTACAAGTTTATGATGAGTGCATACATTCAGACTCTTCACTTAAATTTGTGTCACTAGATTGGCTTTCCATACAAACTCTGCTGCATCGATCTGCCCAGCCCGACTGGAGTAAATGTACTATTCACAATCTGTCTGCTTGCTTCTAATTTCCATTTGAGCAATTGGCCAGTTTAGCTGGAACATCGCCCAGAGGCTGAAGTCCACGGGGAGTGACTCTATTGTCTACTTGGTTTATTTATTTCTCTCTGGGCCGGAAAAATGGAGCCCCTTTGCCAGCCACTACCAGCAGAAGAAGGATGGACGCTGCAGAGGGGCCGAAGGAGTCGCCTGCAACGATGACAAGAAATAGATTTGGTCTCATACAGGCTGGGGGAGTTGTGGCTGTTTTAGTAGGACCTCAACAAACTGTTTAATTTACTCTTGAGTTAAAGGAAGTTCGAGAAGCATAAAGCAAACAGTACAGTGCTGTAAGTGCGGTGCCAACATTCTGTGGGAGTACACAAAAAATGACTGCAATGTTGTCAGACAATTTCAAGTTCTGCTCTTGGTTGAAGCTACAAATACCACAGAGAGCACTTTTGTTATTTCACTGAATACTGTTTTAACAAAGACAAATAAGACTCTGTATTACTTTTCCTGTCAGCTGTTTGCATGCATTTACATGAAATAATTGGTTTTGTATCATAATGTACAGTAAGGGGGTCAGTAAGTGTTTTTTTTCCCCACCAGTTCCAGCTTTGCCTAAAAGTCTCAGTTACTGAATAGTGTGTATGTTAACACATAAAGCATTTATCTGCTTTAAATATTAGCAAGTAAACTAATTATCTGCTTCTCCAAACAACATATGGAAGATACTGAACTCTACCAATGTCTGCAGTATTTTAAAACAGCATAGCAGAGTTTACATGCCTGTTTGACTCCTACCATTTTCAAGAAAACACCATGCTACTTATAACACGTTTTTACTTAAACCTGAACATGAGTGTTTTAAGTTTGAACCTAACAAATGCGGCGATGCAATAAAAAACTGCTTAGAGAGGAATTCTACTGAGGCACACATGGGAAAAATATAGGCTGTCTTCAAACAAAGACTAAAAGAACTTGAAATAAACTAATAAAGAAGGAAGTCCATGAATCAAGGTCTCCTCTGCCTTTGTTTAAAGCAGTCTGTGACAGACTGCATGGTTTTGACAAAAATGTCTCTAAGCTCCACCAGGTTTGTAAGATCAAATGTTGAACCAACAGACTAAATATTACTGAAAAAAAAAACATGTTGCAATTTTATGAAATGATTAAATCCCACCTGCCTCCTTAAAACCAACCATTCTTTAAGAAAAACCTTTCATAGTCAGCAAGGTTATGTGTTGAGGATGACTCTCAGCTACTACTACCAAACAAAGGTTAGATCAATAATTGTAAAACTGAGTAAAAGCCATTTTTGTGTTTTTTTAAGGTCAGTTGGCTGTGGCAGCCATCTTGATTCAGGTTGACTCTAAAGGTTACTCAGTTTTAGATGTACATCTAGTATTTATTTAAAAACTTTTATTAAAAACTGTCCAAAAACCTATGAGGTATTTTGCAGACAGACGGACACAAACGGGCAAAAAAAATGATCGGCAGGCTTCACCTTTTGGAGGCAGGTGATAAAAAAACAAAACAGATTACAGCAGATAAAATAACTTAAACCATTGTGGACAAACTGCCTGTCACCTCTTTGCTTCTAATAACTCCCAGTGCTGTGTGTGACCATCTGCCCTGAGAGCACCGCAGGCCGTGCAGCACCTGCAGACATACCTATTGGCCTGTGGTCCTGCCTGAACCCCATCCACCTGCGGTGACCTAACAGAGCACCCGTCTGCTTGGAAAGTCCTCTCATAGCCACGTCTAGGCTCAATTAGGTCCTCTGTGGATTCTTCTGGTTTGTGTCACAGTCTGTGTGTGTGTGTCGCCTTGGTGTTTTTGTCAGTGTAAGTAGGAACGATGCCTGGGCTGTGTGTTGGAGTGAAAGAGACAACAGTCAAATGAGTGAACTGGGGACATTAGCTGTCTGTGAAATATAAAGAGGGTCAACCTCATGCTCACTGTCCTTCCCAGTTGGACACTGCTAAGCAGGCAACAGATGGGCTGCTGGCATAATAAGCTGTATAATGACCACACACACACACACACTGTACGCACAGAGCCAGGAAGCCAGAACTACCACTTTCAAGCACAACAAAGAATATACGATTTAAAAAAGAAAATAAAGGAGAGATAAGCAAGTGGAAGCATCCTGCAGCTGCAGAAATAACTTGAAGAGTAACTGATCGCCACTCTGAAAGGGAGTGTTGGTTACAGAGATGTTAAAAAAAGAAAAAAGAAAAAAAGAAATCACTCACAGGCTCAAGAGACACATGGGTACCTTTGTGAGTGCTTGTCCTGAAATTGTTCTGGAAACTTTGTACAATTATTTAAAAAATGCTGTGAAGATCATCAACAGTTTACGTTTGATTAAATCTGAAAATGATTAGATATAATCTTGGTGGTTTTGGAGCATCCTGAAACACTTAAAATATTTCTCTCAATTTCTTTGAGCCATCGTGTTGTCGAATTAGCTCATTGCAAACAACTCCATGGTTTTCTGAATTTGAGACTGCAAAGCTGCCCCATACCAATATGTTCTCCCCACCGTGCCTAACAGCTGAAATTAAGCACAAAGGGTAGTGTGCAGCTCTGCTGGTTGCACATAAGTCAGTTTGATCAGTAAAAGCATAGAAAATTTTAAAACCCTGATGTTTTTCAGTAAATTTAGTCAGATTAGAATAAAGACGGACTCTAATTTAATTAGCAATAAACACTGACATCTTACTCATTTTGAAAAGCTCAACTTTTAGTATCTGTGGATTTCTTTTTAAAATTTACTGGATTTAGTATTCTACATAACAGCTAAACACAAAACTGCAGACAAAATGCTAATTTGACCATTTACAACAGGCTTTTTGTGTAATAAGCAACAACATTAGAATCAACACTGAATACAGCAAGCAAACATGTCAAATTTTACATTTCTCAATTGAAGCATTAAAATTTATCTTTAATTAGCTTTATCATTTATACACAAGCTATGTCACCTTCATTCAAGCAATTTATTTTGACAATAGTATTTGACGAACCAGTCGTGCCAATTTTTCCATTTCCTGACATTTCAAGGCTCAATACAGAACTAATTAGCTTGTTTAAATGGTAAATTTTTGCTGTCACAGTGTGAAGAGGAGATGAGGCAGTTAGTCCTCTCTGCTACCAAATTAACACCCTTTAGATTACATTCATTATAGGCTGAGCAGGAACCAAAGCACATCCAGGAGCCCCCTGCAGAGCAGTGCTGAGTCATAAATCACGTACTTCTGACCGGCATTCACCTCACAAGGAGGCTGCAACCTTGTTTTGAAATGCTGGATATTAACTCCATGTCGTGCCTTCGGATTTGGTGAGTCATTAACATGAGAGGGCCTTTCTGCATTCAGTTCACTGCCTTCACAGTTCAGCAACCTCTGAATATATAAAACCAATACGGATGGCAGCGGTCAGGGAAAAACAAAGCCATTGTTAAGTTCACGAATCTGGAAGGCTTCATGCTGAAATGTGTGTCTGGGTGATTCAGTATCGACAAAAAGAGCCGGACACCTAATGACTTAAACATATGGATGTATACACATCATCTCAATGTTCAGGGGAAATAAAAGCAGTCATTCTCTGTGCATAATTGCAGCTTTTCAGATGGACATTGATCTGTTGGGAGACAGAGATACCATAGAGAGACAGCTGTGCATTATCGAGAAAAGGATCTCATTACTTTGTCTTCCTTTGCACAGAAATCTTTCAGAACACACACGAGGACAAGTTTATGGAAAAGAAATGGCTCTTTATAATTAGAAAAAAAAAATAACTTTGAAGAAGAGTTCTTACTATACGTCTTTGTTCTACCCCCGATTCTGATGCAATAAATAGGTCGACTCAAATATTTGTTCTAGCAGTTCAACACAGACATTACACTCATTTATGATTGATAAAAACAACTTTTCCAAATCAGAATCCTCTGCCCAAAGGAAGCTTATCATGTAACTGCCTGTGTCGGTGTGTGTTCATTTGTGTCTTTTAGCAAAATGTCTCATGAACCACTTGACAGGTTTTAGGGAAACTGTAAATCATTTTTGGACTTACATCTACAACTGATGGACTTCTGGACTCAACCTAATTTAAGATGGCTACCACAACAAACTGACCTTAGTAAACACAAAAATGGCGACTTCTATGTCAATTTAACAGATACTGACTGAAAATCTGGTGTGGTAGTAGATGACAGTTTTCCCCAACACATCCTTCATGAACCATTGGACAGATTTGAATAAAACTCTCTCAGAAAGTAATCATTGGTTGTATGCCTCCAATTCATTAACTTCTGGAGTCAATTCAATTTAAGATGGCTGCCGCAGCTAATCAAACTCAAAACAAAAAATGGGTTTAGCACAGTCTATTTTACACACGAGTTCTCGCAACATTGCCTCCAACTGTGCAGAATATTTTTCGGATTTGACCAATTTCAAGACAAGATTACCTTAGCTTAAACAGGTGATGGGTGAGAGCAGCAGCTGCATAAGACCCTCAACAACAACAAAACTTAAGAAAATAGACCAAGAACTGTAACAAAGAGGTGAGGCTTTCTGAACTGGTTTTGTTTTGTTGAAAATGTTATTTATTTTTCCTGTAATTATTTGCTTATACACAGTCAAAATTCCAATTCAGACAGAAAATAGAAAAAAGAACATTAGAATGCTCTCAATTATATGTTTCAGACAGAAATAAAAATTGACAAATCTGTAATTGATTAGACAAAATTTGACAAAAATTGGAATCGGCCTTAAAAAAAACAAACGGTAAATGTCCAGTACTTCATAAAATCTGTATAAACACAAGTATTGATCAGTTTTTTTAGATCTCTGGATCGTCTGTCTCTAATATTGCATTTAAACCAACATGTTGCATTTTTAAATTTACATCACTATCTAATGATTCTGTTGCATCATAGAAACTTCCAACAACTTCAACAGAGCTTTGAATCATGTTTATGTGAAAATGTTCATGAAACAACAACAAAAAAAAACTTTAGAGGGAAGGTTACAGTAGTGGCTGGATGATTTATTAAATCAACAGATTCTCCATTAATTGTGTGCATCTGATTGTCATCCAGACCCCACAGATGCTACCAACACGCTCCTGGTAATGACTCATTCATTTCTGACGGGGTCTCGTTAATTTCCCATTAGCATAGATCATGGTGCATGTCAGCGGAGTATGAGAGCTCCCTGCCATGAACAGCTGTAAGCCTGGTAAAACAAGGTGTAGAAACACTGAGGTAACACTCCCAGTCAGGAAAAAGAATTAATAAAAAACAAAAACAACACGAGTCCAGGTCTCTTCTGACATGTTAGGGTTGAAGTTTTCCAGCGCCACACTACGCCCCAGTGCCTAAACCAGGACACGGTCCAGACTCACGGGCGGGCCAAAGTTCGACCTGGCGAGATGTAGGAACTGATTGGCTCAATGGCGCGTGACGGCCAAGGTGATTGGATCAACAGTGCGTGAGATCCAGTTCGATTGGGTGAAGTGACCACGAGCTGAAAGGAGAGGACGCAGCTGCTCTCCATGCTGTCCTGGACCCCTCACACACACACACACACACACTGACACGAGTGGGTTAAAGCATACAGACCCAAACACAACTTTTGGTGAGCATGTTGTAGCTCCATATGTAGCGCCATGCTGCGTTGCCCAAGGGAGACATTACCATTTAGAGTAGAGAGAACGATCCAACAGTGCTTGACGGAGTCATGGCTCATGTGGTGGCCCCGAACCTTCTTCTCAGGAAGCAACCCGTCTCGTCCGCCGCCTGCTGTTACTCCGTCCTGACGCCAACAAACTATTAGCTCGAGTGCTATCCATCATGAAACCTCTTCTGTTTTTAACGTAAAATTTATGCTTCAAATCTGTTTTTTGGGTTGATTTGTCTTCGCAACAAGCACTGACGACGCCAGAATTCCTCACACACAGCAGAACACTATTTTCACACACTACAAGGAGACATCTGTGTGTAACCTGTTGATATGAAAAAAAATTAATCTCCCGTCGCCTTTCGCGCTAGAGATTTAAATTAATATCATCTTATTCTGAGAAGAGAAGAGTTATATTTGTTTTGGTCTAACCCTATACTTTACCTCATGCACTGGGGTTGACTTTTAACCTACTACCACACCAAATTTTAACTCAATATCTTTAAAATTGAATGAGTTGGAACCATTTTTGTGTTTTTTACAGTCAGTTGTGGCGGGCATCTTAAATTATGTTGACTCTATAAGTTAATCAGTTGTTGAGGAACACTGAATGATTACTTTCAGAGTTTCACTAAAATTTGCCTTCTGGTTCATAAGATATTTTGCTAACAAAGACACACATGGGCAAAAACATGATCGTCTCTTGTGACGGGTAGTAGTAAATACTGTGAGCGCTTTATTCTCAGGACATTCATTCATTTTCACTCATTCATAATCATATATATTCTACTGTAATTATAAATTAGTTACAGATAAAGACATCCCAAAATGAAAGACCAGATCAATTGAAGTGGGATTCTGTGGAAAGCTTCAGAATAATCAATATCTTACCTGGTATAGATGGCTCCTTAAACAACCACTTTGATCTTTGTCATGCTTTGACCTAAACAGAGTTATCTACAACACATAAGATATTAAGCGATCAAAAGCTTTCCACAAAACCACACTTCAAAAGACCTGAACTATTCCTTTAACCTCACCACAATGAGGCTCTTATAAATCTACATCACAAACCTCTTGAAAAAGCTTTTTAGGCTTAATTAGGCTAACGTGAAAACAAAAATCAATTTGTGGAATATTTACATGCAAGTACTTAGGTTTAGTAAAAGAACATACTTTTCAATAAAAATCCCCACAAATAAACAAACATAAATGTATAAAAGTAGATGACTAGGATCAGGTTGTGCAGGCGAAGTAGTCCAGATGAAAGCTGGGTCCTCTTTAGGAGACTAAGTGAGAGCAGAGGGGGAGCTGAGGGTACTTGAGCTGCTGCTCCTACATGTCCATTTCCCTGTTGACAGTGTGTACTCTGCTTCTCTGCTTATTTATTTGTGAAATCCTGCCTGTGGCCCTTATAGACCCCCCTTTTACCCTGGGCTGTTTGTTGAAACGCCCACCTGAAAAAAATCCTTAAATGCAGTCCGCAACAGCTCGTAACAGGAAGGCCAGACTCAACAACCCTGAGCGCAGATTCACTACGTTTGCTCAGAATAACTGCAGGACCTGAAGGAGATGTGATAAAACTCCAAGAAGAATTTAAATTTCTTCATTTTAGCGCCCGATTTAAAATGGCTGCCAAAGCAAACCAACTTTACAAAACACAGAAATGACTCAGTCAACTTTTCAGCAGGATGTGGTAGTAGCTGAGAGTCATCCCTATCAGATACTCAAAGAGCTAACAAACTGTGTGAGAACTTTTTTTAAACTTTGACTTTCTGGAGTCATGCCTGTGTGTCTGGTTATGAACCAGTCAACAGATTTACTGCAACATCTACAACTTATTACCTGTTGGACATCAACATGCTTCAAGATGGCCACCACAGCTAAACAACATCAGCCAATACAAAGATGGCTATAACTCAGTCAGTTTTACAGATACTGGGTGGGAGTAGCTGAGACTGTTCTCCAAGACACACTCTGAGGACTATCAGATCACACAGAACCTTTGTTTAAAACTTTGACATGTAAGGAAGAAGGCAGCATGCGTCTGGATATTTCTTTTTCCCGTTAATGTTAGAAAAACGACAAGAACTATGAATGCAATAATAGTCCTAACTGTATCAGTTCTGGTTAACAGTTAGGATAAATTATAGGCTGTTTATTTATAGTTTGTTGATTAAAAAAATGATTACCCTCTCTGATTATTTAACATTTTTTGGAACATGTTAAAACCTCTTATTTGCTTTTATATTTTTAGTTTTTAAATTTGCGGCGTGTATGAAACTTGAGGGGACTAAACCATCATTACATCATTAACATCACTATTATTCACAACAACAATGGATACTTAATCACGTTAATTTTCTTGCTTAATTCGCTAATTGAGGCGGGTAAGAAAATCAAATGAGAGCATAAAATAATAGCAATGAATGATAGGGTGCGGCGTCAATTACTGATGAATTACAGATTAAAGACAGCAGATCTGATCTGCCTGTGGAAAAGCTCTCAGCTCAGCTGTGTCAAATTAAAGGCCTAGCATTCCTTGAAGGAATGTGTATTGCCCGCTGCCTTTCACGCCAAGGTTTTAGTCCAAAATCTCTTAATGCTGAGAAATAATGGAGTTGTAGCCGTTTTAATCAAGCCTTGGACATAACGTGATAACCAGTCTAATGCGATAGATCAAAATATGGATTGAGAATGGCATCTTTTTACCACACATACACAAGCGCCTATATTTCTACACCTGCAAACACCTTGATTTAATTTTTCCCGGCACAAACTGCAGCTTTAAGCAGGTACACACATCCATACTGCAAACAAGCTTGTAGCCTCTCCAGTTCAGCCAACGATCTGTCCAGCTTGTGAATATACAGAGGGGGGGAAAAGCACAGCCTCTCCTCCTGCCCCGTCCTTATCAGAGGCAGGGAGCCGGTGGCCCGTCACGGCTCTCTGGACTGCCAGGAGATGGCCGTTATCAGTAACACTCCATGGCCGTCTGAGCCCCTATCTGCACTCCACAAGGTTCCTCTTTATGCGGCTGAGGGACATTTCTCCAAAGTTTGTGCACGGCTGCAGAGAGGAAGGCATCGAGGATTGCAGCTCACTTTATAGGAGAAGTTCTCGATACAGAGATCAATACGGGCTGAGAAAAGGGAGGTTGTGAAAGCTTTTACTGGTGTGAGACCTGCGAACACTTTCCACCTCGACACCTGCAGCTGAGTTACGGCTCTGATAAGTGCTTTGTAATGAGGTTCAGATCAATGTTCATCCTGAAATGAATAGAATCGGCTTTGTTAAGTGTGGATCTGTTGAGACTCTTAAAAGGATATGATGATACTTTTGCATTGCTGACTGTCGCCACACACAGAAAAGAACCCTTAGATAAAACCCAACCTTTACTTCCTGGTTCCACTAAGTCAACGATCAGAAAAGGACCTCAGGAAAACATGATAACAGATTCATTTTCTATAGTTTGCCCGAGAAGTTGGAATCTTATTAGGAATGCATAGACCTTGTTTTTGTGTGCCGGCTATTTAAAAAAAAGACACTTAAGTTCTCAGAATTTGTTTCCCTAATCGACTTGGACCAAAAGTGTGGATTTAATAATGTTCGGCAAACCCCTTTAACCAGGCGTGGAAACGGATCAGGATGTGATCACCAATGTGCTTTTGTTTATGCATTGATTTGAGTTTGCATAATGAACAGAAAAAGAATCAGGGTTCAACCTCAGGGGAATATGAATACAGACTAAAGTAGCTGGTGTCTCATTAGGAATGCCTAAACCCTGTTTTTGCCAGCGAGATCTTCAAAAGTGACACTTTAGTCCTCTGAATCAAACTGAAAGAAACATTCTTTCAACTTTGTCATTGGTCTGCCCTTGTGTTTCCTCCTGGCATGACGTGACCAAAATACTTAATCTTCAAATTGTCTGGGGCGCATCTTACATAGATGTGAGAGCTAATCAAAGTGGCTTCTTTAGACCAAACAGCAAGACTCAAAGGCTTCTATGGAAGAAACTCATTTTAATGATGTTCCTTTAGTTGTCACCTACAGGTCTATGAACGCAGGAACACGGATCGACTGGAAAATCAGTTGCTTAGCCTTTTGGTTCAACTCTGCCCCTTTGCCCTCTGAAATACTCGAGGCAGAAATTTATTTCCATCAGTGAAGCAGATGAAACACCATTCTAAGGGTAGGTACCATGAACCTGAGTCCCAGAGGTGATGGGGTTTTTAAATCGCTGACTACTTCTCAAACTGACTCAGTGCAAGTTGGAGGTCTTATTGTTGGAGTGTTGGAAGCCAGTTGGCAACTCAAAATTGTGAGAAAAAAAATTGAAATTTTCACTGATTTCTGACCGTTTGCAAACAAGTAAATCGTGAGCTGTGCAACCACGTTTGGCAGGGTAAAAAAAAAAGCTTGTTTTTCTGTGCACAGCTTGCTAAATTGTATGCTTTGGCGGTCTACATGACTTCATTGCTCACCTCCACCCACATTATACCTGCCTCGGCTGACTTTGTACCCACCTTGGCAGCTGCCACTAGGTTTATGATTTATTCTACTTGTGTACACCTTTGAAAATAGACTAGATTTTTAATATAAATTATGTATTATTGACAAGGTTTTTACATCTGGACGTTTGGGGCTGCAACCCTTTGTTTTCTGTCACAAGAGATCTCCCATGGAGGTGTCAAAATACAACTAGTGCTCTAGATTTCCTCAGAACTAAACTGAAAATTTGTAACACGCTTTTCTGAACAGCAACAAGACCTCAAACCTCTGCAACTCACGCAAGAAAATCGAGAACCCTTGCGTACATTGCGACATTTTGGAGACTCTCGGCCCAGTGAGATACTGGCTTAAATGATAGTTTTACAAATTAAATTTTTTCGGCAACCCATTTAATAGTAGTTTAATAAACTGCAGCAGAAATGAAAAACAAAGTGGCATCATTGTGAAAAATGTCAAAGGTATACCAATTTTGTGGCAGTTTAGAAACCAAGATGCAGACTGACAAAAAGCAAGAATAACCGTTAAGGGACAAGCAATTTATCCAAATGTTCTTGGTTCTGTTTCAGAACCAAAACACAATAAAAACCCTTGGTGTGCCACAAAAGCCATTATACTGTACTCTAACTAATACATCTTTATTTTAAAGCCATTCACTTATATTTTATATAAATAATGAAACATCTGTCTAGGTAACTTTGATGCATCAGGACTCAAAACCTGCTTTCAGTGAAGAAGTCAGAACATTTAAATATAGCCCACTTCTCTATGCTTATACATTTGGCTTCAGATTGCAATTAGGTTTCATTATTCTGATAAAAAATTCATGAGTATTAAAACAGTCATCAGCCACTGTATCATCCCCACAGACCAGTCACATTTCCATCCTCGGGCTAAGGGATAATTGGGTGACGCGTAACTCCCAAGCACTGTTCGCTGCACAAGCAAAAATAAAAAGGGCAAATGCAGGCATGTAGGTGTAGCATTAGCTTTGTAAATCAGCTCTTTTAAGTGGTCAGTGGTTGCACTCTCTGTATCTTTAGTCAATTTTAAGGGGTTCATAAAGGGCATGTAATCATTTTCTTACATTTAAGGCCACTGAAACATGGCTAACTGCTGTTTTTTGAACATCAAAAGGAGTAGTTTTGTCAGAGATTGTGCGAGCTAAAGAAAAATCCCAGACAGATCCTTGCGCGCGCACAAACATGCATGTTAAAGCCAGCAGATGAATCCAAGCTGATCCCACTCAGGAGGCGCTGGATATATAATCTGTCACTTTAATTGATGCGCAGCAAATCAAAGCTATTTCATGTGAACGGCCCACATGAACACTCCTCATTGTTAAGAGTCTCTTATAGAAAAAAAAATGTCTATGGATAAAGATATTTAATACTAAGGGTTACGCTTGGCTGTGTTTAAATGAGAAAAGCCACCAAATGCCATTTGAACTTGAATAGGATAAAAATGAATTAGTATTTTTCATTATTTGAGCTATTCACTTTCAGCTACTTGCGCTGAAAGCTTTTGAAGGGCTTGAGTGATGCAGTGATGTAGTTTAACACCTATATTTCAGAGTGTTGATGTGCTGTAGATTTTCCCCTAAAAATACTCATCTTCCTGATGAGCACCTGGATGTGTCATTGAGTCCCGGCAGTTTGCTAATTAGCAAAACTCACCTGTCAAGAGAGCTTTGAAATGGCAGGAGCGGGGCTTCGTATACAAAGTGTCATTTTGCCCTGATATTCCCACTTGTCTCACTTGCATTGTTTGTTTCCCTAATCGGCTGGCTCTGAAAGTGTGGGTTTATTAATGTAATCTCTGTGACCGGGTGTGAAACGGATCAGGATGTGCTCAAGGAGAGGCACATTTGGGCTGTTTTTGTTTGTGCCTTTGTTTATGCATTGCATCGAGTTTGCATAAACCCTCCATTTTCCTCACCTCCACTCCAGCGTAATGCAGGTGTTGATATTCAGGTCAGAGAACAGTTATGTTCTCCATAAACCATAAAAAGTGTATGAGAGACTAAGTATGTCAGTGCGCAGGTTCTGCATAAATGTGTATGCGTGTGCACGTTTGTGGAGATAAGGCAGTGATGTGCTGATGGGGTGAGAGTTTACAGATTGTGTATTCCTCAAGGTGTACCCTTCCCAGCCTCATTCTAAACCGTGGAGCTGCTGGATTTTCAGTCATCATGTCACTCAGGAAATAGAACTGCCAGAGAGGGGTTTCAGCAAACGTACAAAAAAAAAAAAAAGTCATGGCAGCAGAAAAAAAAAAATGTGCAAGTTAGTCAACTTGTCCAAACACTGTCCCGTAGAACATAAGAAAATCCAAGTATTGTGTGTATGTGTATGAATGAAACATATGCACATAGTACTTGGTGTCCTAAAATGTGCCAGTATTAGTCCATCAGTTCAGTCTAAATTTATCTCATTGTTGGCTAAATGTTACCTGACTTAAAGAGAGATTTCTTCTCTTCTTTCTAAAGGCTGAAGACCTGTGAAGACTGTTCAAACTGAGAAAATTACCCCCATTACAGGTAATATTATAAGCAATCTTACCAATTTTGTGTACCACGGGGATGCAACTGTTGGAGGCTAGTTGTAGACAAATCTGCAAGATAATAGCCAAACTGTCAATTGGAATTGCACTGAATTTGTGCTTACAAACCAAAAGACTTGGGGCAAAACTTGCCTGGGGTTCACATTCATATCATTCAAAAGTTCAAATAATTTTGTTGCAATTCAGTCACATTTCTTTCTCAATGTGTTCACAGTTATTGTGCTCCCAGGATGCCCAGAATGTCAGATTCCCTTTGGTTTCATAGGTTGCCAGCCCCTCCCAAAGTTGCCTCACACTTTCCGAATCATAAGAACTAAAGCCAGAGTCTCACTCGGCTGTAAGTGTAAATAGTATTTGCACCTAGTTGGCGACTGGCATTCGTGAGAGTGTCTCCAAAATGTCTTGCGAGAGTCTTCTCTCTTTAATTTTGAACAAGTGGAGCCAGGAACAAAGTGGATTTTTCCACAAATCAAAACCAAGCATTCCTACGTCCACTAAGTCAACGCACCGAGCAGCAGCTGTTAAACCTGCAGCTGCATCAGCATGTTTAAACCATCCAGAGTAATTAGAGAATGCATCGGCAGAAACTGAAGTTTAGCACAAACAAAAGCACTTAATACTGATTTGGACTTTGCGACTAAAATCTTGAGTGGTTTTGACAAACGTGAGCAACGTCTGACAAATCTATGGCACAAATGGAGCAAGAGAGTAGACACTTTTAATCTACAACTACTACCATATAGAGAAGCTTAAAAAAAAAAAACACAAAAAGTTACCCGTTTGCTGCCTGTATTTATTTGAGGAAAGGTTTAATATATTACCCATTACTTTGGCCTTTCACAGATAAATCAGCACAGGATTCTGATAATTTTTGCTTTCAACTGAGCCAAACTCACAATCCTCTAAGTTTTTTTCACAAAGAAGGATCCACCTTTTTCTTGTCCAGAATGAAAAATGAGACTTCGCTCCAGAGACGCACCTCCCTGAGTGATACGCAGCTGATTAGCTCAGGATGAACCACGGCTCATTAGCAGTCATTATAAACCTATCAGATACGAGACCGTGTGACTTCAAAAAGGCTACGGAAAACAAAGAGGAGCAGGGCAGCGAGAGGAAAAGCAGCACATTCAGCCATTGTTGGATGAGATAATTAAATTGCTCACTAACAGAAACCCAATATCGGGTGCGCTACCACCGAAAACCCAGTAACGGGTACAGTGGCCGCTCTTCAGGTGTGTTTGTTGACAGAAAGCAAGACGGTGCCCGAATAACTTTGTTTAGTTCAAGTTTGTGCATGTATCTGCGTGAATAGGTGGGGAAGTAGGTGTCAAGGGACGAGAAACAGGTTGTCACTAAGACAAAGGGAGAAGGCAGGCAATCAAGGCTCAATCTGCACATTCCCTGCCCTCAATTAGTGTAAGAGGAGCATATTAAGACCTATCTGACACCTCCCGGTGGAAGCTGACAGAAACCAGGAGACAACAAATAGAAAACAGGAGGAGAGGAGTTGCAACAATGGAGAGACATGCAGGAGAGAGACTGAAAGCAGGTAGGAGGAGAATCAATTCTCAGCTTTGTGCCTGAGGCCACAGCGTGTCATCACATCTGTATCAAAACTGTCAGCAGTTCTCCGTCTACCTGTTGGCTGAGCCAGCGACTTACTGAGAGGCAGAGGGGAAAGTGACAGCGAGCAGGAAGGGGAAGAACAGGAGGGTGGGAAAACAAGAGGAAGGAGATCAGGAGGTGGAGAAACGAGGAGTCAGAGGAGCTGGATGACTCTGCCAATTGGAGGCAGGAAGTTGCGACTGAAGCGCTTCTGTCGGCAACTTTTTCCCGAATTAAATCCCAACAGGTGTGACACGCAGGCTTAATTTAAAAGACAGTGATTGTATTTTTAAACAGATGTACACAAAAGTAGAGAACCTAAACAAAAGTATAAAAGCTAAATATAGTCATAGCTCTAAAGTGAACATGCTCATTGTACAAGAATAGATAATTTTGTTGCTCGTTTTTTTTTTTTTTTTTTTAAAAAGCAAAAACAACAAAAAAAGAACCTGACAGTCGATGTTAGCTCATTAATTAGCCGGGCAGAGTGCCTGCAGTGGTTATCTGTTTCACCAACAGACATGCTAACTCCCACAGCTTGTTATAAATGTTGGTTTCGAAACAACATTTTCTTAAAATCAATTAAACTCCTAGCGTTCCTTTAAGGAATGCATATCACCCACAGCCTGTTGTGTCTGAGTTTTAAACTAAGAGCATCTCATGTTAGGAAATTATGGAGTTATAGCTGTTAAGGTCAAACCTTGAGGATAGTGTAATGCATGATTTTACTCAATAAATACGATCTCACTCTTTCTGAACACAGTATGTGTTTGGGATGACTCTCAGCTACCACCACACCGAAATTTACCTCGGGATCTGTGCAAGAGTTAGAGACATTTTTGTGATTTCTAAGCTCATTTGGTTGTGACAGAATCTTAGAAACTTGAAAAGATGAAGTAGCCAGGCTTAAAACAGTTTGTTGTTTGAACTAATCAAAGTTCAAAAGGCAGGTTTTGAAGCCAATGACGCCCAAACAGCAGCTACAGTTCAAGAAAGGACACCTTTAGTGGCTCAAGTTCTCTGGGGTCGTGTCTTCGTGCTCCAACCTTGAAAACAATCCCTCAGAAAAAAGTCGAACAAACTAAACGCTTTGCTTCACGGTACTTACTGAATAATTATAACTGTCACAGCTGAACACTTTGGCAAGTTATCTCTCTGTCTTTAAAACAAAACATTTCCTCCCGTTCACCCACAAGCCAGTGCACCAGTGAGATGTTATTTTTCATCTCGCTTGCTTCGCTGCAATACTCCCTTGGGTGATTCGTCGACTTCTATCTCCTCATTGAATTTGACAACCACGCAGCCCGATTCTTGAAGACAACACCATCTTTTAATTAACCTGGGACGAAGTGGAATTTCCTTGTAGCTTTTCCTCCTTTTCCACGTCCTGCTAACTACACATACTTTGCTGTCAAAAACAAAACTCTGGTTGCAGAATACGCAGAGCCTGCAGCAGAGTTTAGCGAGTTAGTATTCAATTATGCTAATTTTGAGCCGTCTTTCATGTGTCCAAGTTGCTTCAGAAGTTTGTCAAAATGTAGGAAAAAGCAGTCTTCTATTGCTGTCTCTCTCTTACGCCTCTTCACAAACACCTTTCTGTCATCAAATAAAAAGTTTTAATTGATTTAGTTTGTGTTTCTGTGTGCATTCAAAAAATAAAAAATAAGTTTTTGCAGATTGTGGGCGAACAGTATTTTTTAATTTTTTTGTACAATATTTCATCACTAGAAAGTAATTTGTGTTTAAATGCAATGAAGGAAGGAAGTTATGCTGATGAAGCAAACTAGCTACATTTGATTGAATGCAGCAAATATTTTTATAGCACACCTAATCTTCATTACCAGTTCAAATAAAATAGTAAAATTTATGTTTTCGAAATAAAATTTACTTTAGTAAAACTGCTGCACATTAAAATCAGAGATGGGCTCACGAGTTACAGCTTGATGAGTCTGTGGCAGCTACATGTGTTCGATGCCCAGTGAGCCGATTAAACAGTGAGATGTGTGACATTTCAGAGATTTCTGCAGTCACAAGAAAACTGTCTGCCGCTTCCAGGAAGGCAGAGGAAAATAGGAAAACAGGAAAACAGGCAAAGCTATGAATAAAGCAATGAGAATAACAGCGGCTGATTGCTGGGCTGTTAGAAAGTTTTCCTTCACATGACAAAATCTTCCATACTGAAACGCCATGAAATCAGAAGGCAACGACACTTAGAAATTTAACGTACTGCTGCTGTCTTACACAGCACCATCAAGATATTTAAAGTTTTCGCTGTGATTCTACTCCAAAATAACAATCATTCCTTATTTTCCTGTGGTTGTCAGCATGACTAACCAATTGTTCAGAATCACAAAATCCAGTTTTGATCTCAGTGCAATATTCTGTTGTATATAAATGGTGTAATCTATTATAAATATATACCCGGATGCCCTGTTGCTTAGTGTTGCAGTCCTTTAGGCACCTCCTATTTGAAGACCAGTGCACTTGTCCTTCTTCAAGGAGGAAATGTGGCAGGAAGCTAGCCATTAGCAGAGCTAGTGCTGAGCAAACGTAATTAAAGCAGCAGCAGACTGGCTAATGCTGAGCGTAACACAATCACCAGCCCCAGCACCCTGATGCTAATGCCATGAAATGTTTGTTGAGTTGTCCCTTATTGACTCGTTAAAGACACAAGACCCTGCCAGAGCCAAGAGGAAGACAGACGGAAGAAAAGCTGCAGAAAAACGCAGGAGAGTGAAGCAAGATTTAAGTCTCGGACTGAAAGAAAGGCAACAAGTTGTCAACCATCAATAAAAAATAAAGACTTAGCATTTCATGAAGGAATACATATCACCCACCACCTTTCTTCCCAGAGTTTTGGACTAAAAAGAAAAACACAGGCGGAGTAGGACAAGGGTCAAAAATTGCACCTCCATTATTTTCCATCACCACCCACACTGACAGCAGCAGGTTACAGCGCTCCATGCTGCGGCAGTCAGTGATATTTGTCAACACCGTTCTGTTTCAAAGCGTCTATGTTCCTGAAATACTAATTTTATGTGTACTCGCTCCCTGCTTGGACATCCAGGCTCCAGTAGCGGCTCTTTGGTTATGCTTTCATTAACAACCTTGTTTTAGTTGAATTAATTTATCACCCAAAATACAGTCTTAATGACAACAAAAGGTTGCCACCTCTCCGGGTGTTTTTGGCCTAAATTCATCTTACGATGAGATTTGATGCAGTTGTAGTTGTTTTGGATAAACTTTGAGAAAAACGTGTAATCTAAGGCTATATCAGGAGATGTCACACTCATATATGTTGTGAAAGCTCAATATCTGTAAAACTGACTAAGGCCTTGTGCTCCCAAAACATGTTTTCCTAAAACAATCCTTATGTTACCTGTTTTTGAAAAAAAATAATAATTCTGGCAAACATGGCACCATTTTTAGAAATGTTTTAATCCATGCAGAAACACATAAAACAACCCATACACTAGTAACTTTACCTGTAACACCACCAGAGCAGAAAACAAGATGTGGGGCATGCACATAAACCTTACACATCAAGAAGACTGTATATATACAACCCATAGATATCTCTATCCATCTACATATGCATATATAGTACAGTCTATAGTCCCAACTGTTACTACAGAAAGAAAACGATGAAGATGGCAAATTCAAGAGCAAGAACTGAATCATTCTGTGGACAGTCACTGAGGTGGAACTTCTACCTTATGTCACAATAAATTACAAAACCACAAAAGTGCAGGACAGTGTTGACTGGGAATCATGTCAGTCCAAATACTTTGACATCATGGACGGTTTCAGGCACAGAACCCAGCGAGGGACAACAGGATGGAAGGATTTTTTTTTTATTATGTTCAAAGCATATGACGAAACATTTTTATACACAAGTGTTGATCTTTTAAAAACTATTTCCATTTCTGACATTTTATAAATGTATACTTAAAGAATATTGTAGGTATTTTCTGCAATGTTTGTTCTAGTATTGTTGACAGTTCACTAAAGTGATAAAAACCTTTTTGGACATTATTTGGTGTACTAAGGGGGGTTTGCTGTTAGTTGAAGTTAAACAGTAAATGGCAGTTTTGTTGTAGTTAAACTGGCATCAGCAGCACAAACCCAACTATGTAATCCATTATTGTTGTTACGTCTGACAAGGGTCAGACAGTGACATAAACAAGGGTGGGGTTTCAAGATTTTTTTACTCTGGAACTCTGGCCATCTTGAATTGAATCGTCTCCAACAGTTAATGCTAATATTTTAAGCTTCAATGTTGCGTACATTTGTAAATTTAAAAACTGATCAAGTCTCTAGAGTAACCTTAAAGCTACAGCTATATTATAGTGAGAGATTTAGCTCTATAGCAAGTTTGAGAAAACCTCTTTCCTATTTCTACATGTCAATACTTTTTTAACTTAAAGCCAGGCCCATAAAGAATCAATATTCCATGTTTGCTGAGGAATAAATCGACTTACCTCCACAGAGGCCTGACCTCACAGAGATAAGAGTCATGCGTCACTGCCTAATATCAGAGTTCAAAGTCAATAACAGTTTGGTGTGAGAAAGACACGAAACCTCACAGTTCAATTTCAGCATCCAAAGGAAAGCTCTCCAAAGACAGAGAAGAGAGCAGAATCATCTTTGTCTCTTAAAGATACCTGCCACTTGCAAACTACATATCCATCAGTTCTGGAAAATCTGCCTAAAACTGCTCACGATTGTCATTAAAGTGTTTCATCACATTGTGACGACCTTATAAAAGAAAGCCATGAATATACAGGTGCTGGTCATAAAATTAGAATATCATGAAAAAGTAGATTGATTTCAGTAATTCCATTTAAAAAGTGAAACTTGTATATTATATTCATACATTACATACAAACTCATATATTTCAAATGTTTATTTCGTTTAATT